>NW_007727960.1:105922-107771 GCF_000696425.1 Galeopterus variegatus
AATGGGCTTTTTCCCCTTTTTTTTGTTTTTTTTAAAACTTTTTTTTCCCCCTTTTCCCCCTCCTAAGGGGTTTTTTTTTTTTTTTTTTTTTTTTTTGTCTTTTTCCGTGTCTGGCAACGGATCGCAACCCTCAGTGTTGCCCACGTACTGGACCGGGGACCGGCAATGGGATCGCAACCCTCGGCGTTGCTCCCACGCCTCGCTCAGCCAGTGAGCGGGAACCGGTCTGTATGTGGGATCCGAACCCTCGGGCGGGAGCGCCGCCACGCTTCCCAAGCGGCGCACTATCCAGTGCGCCACCGGGCCAGCCCTAAGGAGTCTTTTTAATTTTTTTTTTTTTTTACTAATCTCCCCTCCCCATGAAATTGAATGGAATAAGATTTTGTTGAGTAGGGCCAAGCATTGGAACGTCACAAACCATTGTAATATCTAATATAATTTTGTCCCCCAAGAACAGTTCTCACCCTCTTAGGGGTGACATTGTTCCCACTGAGAATGCAGGATTTACGTAAAGCTTCATAAAGTCAAAGAATAGTCTGTCCAAATTGGGGTTTTAGGGCAGGGGTGGGAATCCTTTCCTATGGCCCAATTCGCCTGTGGTTTCATCTCAAAAGGCTCTCAGCGGGCTTCTGAAATTTGTTTATCACTGTCCCTTGCAACAGCACATGTTTCTGGAAGAGAGATTTGACCCTCCAGGGTGTCTTTACTAACTGTGTAGATTCCTGTCGTACCTACATTGGAGTGTCTATTCTCACAGGGCTGGTTGTCTGACCCAAAGTCCCCACTGGGGATTTTGGAGGAAGGTGGAGCTCGATGGTGGTGGGTCAGGGTAGGTGGGAGCCATGGGGCCAGACTCTGTCCTCTGCATTGGCTGCTGGACCACGTGACAAGAGACGAGTGTTGACCACCACCGTGGGGATGGGGGATGTGGGTGTCTTTGGGGGTTGCATGAATTTGAGTTGGTGGTGTGCTATACTGGCATGAGTGAGATGGGGTGGTGGCAAATAGGGACTGCTTGGTCAAGGAAGCTGACATTTTTCTGGTCTTTTTTTTCTATCACTTAGTCTCAATTTCATTTCCTCTTTTCTCTCCAGGTTTACCTTCCCATCAGTGGTTTTTTCCTCTTGACTTCGTTCCTTCTTTCTATATTATTTTTCTATTTTTCTCTCTGTGTCTTAGTTTTGGTTCCCCCAAGAGATATCCCCTTGAGATAAGGATCTGGGTGCAAATGTGTAGTTTATGTTGGAGGTGATTCCAGGCAAGAGCCATTGGAGAGAGGGGTCGGGAGACAGGGAAGCTAAGAAAAGCTCACAAAGAGGGGGGTTAAGGAGTGAGCTCCTGCTGTGGACTGCTGGAGCACAGTTCCTGCTGGGGACCTTCTGGGAGACTGTGTCAAACACACCTCATCACTGCCCAACAAGGGACAAGGGAGTTAGGATGTTTCTCCACCAACTGTCACTTCTGTCCTGTTCTGCCCCCATAGCCACCAAATACCCATAGGCCGAGAGACGCAGGTCGCCACTGGTATGGACAGGAGTTTCTGCAGGTGCCTGGCTTTGGGGAGCAATAGAGGGTCACGGGTGGTCACTGACAGAGTATGCCGTCCTCCATTCCTCTCTTTCTCTGACCCTTCACATCTTAATGTTGAAATGAAGCAAATATGCTGTTGGATTTATTGAAAATATGCTTATGTCTTCTATTCCCAATGTAAAAATTAGGTCAGCTGAATATTTTATTTCCTCAAACTAGTTATACACATTTAAAAAAATTGTCTAAGATCTCATAGGATATGTGTGTGTGTGTGTGTGTGTGTGTGTGTGTGTGTGTGTGTGAGAGAGAGAGAGAGAGA
>NW_007727960.1:107950-111298 GCF_000696425.1 Galeopterus variegatus
CGAGAGAGAGAGAGAGAGAGAGAGAGAGAGAGAGAGAGAGAGAGAGAGGGGGGGGAAAAAGAGAAAAGAGAGAGAGAGAGAGAGAGAGAGAGAGAGAGAGAGAGAGAGAGAATGAGAGAGAGAGAGAGAGACCTCCAATGAAAAGCTGTTCTTCTTCTAAGTTACAATATATTACACATATGCGGTGTTCTGAATGTGTTCCCCCCAAATTAATATGTTGACACTTAAGAGGTGGGACCTCTAGGAGATGATGAAGTCATGAGGACTAGTCATGGATGGATTAGTGTCCTTATAGAGTGGCTCCGGGGAACTAGCTAGCCCTTTGCCTGTTTGCCCTTCCATCCCTTATACCATGTGAGGGCACCTAGATACGCTATCAATGAGGAATGGACCCTCACCAGACACCGAATCTTGATCTTTGACTTCAAAGCCTCCAGAACTATGAGAAATAAATTTCTGTTGTTTATGAATTTCCCAGCCTCAGGTGTTTTGTTATAGCAGCACAAATGGACTAAGACAGTATGTAATCTGAGGTATTCAGCTCACAACCTTGATAATTTTTTTCCTCTCCAGAGAACTTCTCTACTCCCGTGACAGGGCCAGGTTATCAGGGTAGCTGTCACCAGAGTCAGTCCCGTGTAGGCAGCCATGCTGAATAATCAGACCCGGAATTCTTAAGTCTTTCCCATATTGTGCCCTCCCCTGCTACTAACACCTGGTATCTGTGGATTATGTAGATTATGAACTCAAGTTTTAACCTGCCTTTGAAATATTGGACAAAATATTTGACAGAAGTAACACAATAGTAGTTATGCTTTATTGAGAATTTGCTACCTGTACTGTGGTAAATGTTGCACCATATTACCTCATTTGGTCATTAGAACTAGGAGGGATGCATTAGAATCTACATTTTACAGTTTGGGAGACTGAGACATAGAAAGGCTCCAAATCTTTGCCTAAGGTCTTAGCCGGTGAGAGGTGGAGCTGGGATTTGGACCCACGCTGGCAGACTCCAGTCCATGTTCTCACTCATAATGCTATGCTGAATGCCCACATTGAAGTTAAATGTAATCCAGAGCTTGCTGTGTGGTTGTCATTGCAAAGAGTATTTTGCATATATTATCTCATGGAATCTCCCCCCAGCAAATCCTGTGAGTTCTGTATTTTATCCCTGTATTGTTGATGAGAAAACTGAGGTTCAGACAACTTGAATTTTCTCTCTTTGTATCCTTCAGAGGTAATGATATGTAAATAAACTTTGAACTTGGTAATGAGTGTGTGTGTTTCTCTGTGGCATCAAAACATTCTGATAAGAAGGGAAAGTTAGCTACATATTTTGTCTTTCTAGCACCAGAAATTCCTTAGACCATTCGTATTATCTGAACTGGAGTAAAGTTATTTGGATAATTGGTTGAATCTTTTGCTTTGCCTGGGAATTTTGGTATTGTATCCTTTAACACCTTAACTACTACTAACACCATCCCCCCACACACACACAGGTACACATGTGTGCACATGTACATGCAGAGTCACATGTACATATATTTGCATGGTAAATGCCATCTTTATATTTAACCTGGCTCTTCTGCCTGGACACCTTCCCACGTCACACTATTGCTATGTGGCTGTCTGAACATCCCCCATTGTAGTGTTTTTATATTGTTTTGTCCTTGTCCGTTTGAACATCTTTTTTCCACATTAGGCTGTGAGCTCCATCACGGCAGGGCCTCGTGATAAGATCCCATATGTCCCTGATCCCTAACACAGAGCCACAATAAAAGACACACTTTTTGATGGTTACAGAATGAAAACTGTGTGTGGATACAGCCCCAAGACTTTGGGGGGGGACCTTCAGGTTCTATTTCAAGGCCTAACTTTTTGATGATGCTTAAACTTGCCTCTTTAATGACGCTATTCTTTTAATTCACAGTCAGATTGGGCTGTTGCCTGAGTCTAAAGCAGCTCCTGTGACCTAGTGCAGCAGTTTTACATTCTGTCCACATTCTTGAATTTCTAAAGGGGGTTGTCCTTGCACAGGTCAACCTCTCTCTATGTGTTATACATAGTTCTCCTTCCAAGATTAATACAACTAATACGCAGACATTGATTGAGTCCTTACTATGTTCCAGGCTCCATGAGAGGCCTGTGGAAGCTTCCGGGGCAAACACACCATGGGTCCTGCCCTTGAGGTATTCCCCAGGCTGACAGAAGGAAAGTCATAAGACCAGAAACAATGACCCTGTGAGTGAGAGTCAAGTGCTGTGGGACACAGAGAGGGGTGGCATCTCCAGTGGCTGCTGCTGGCTATGGCGGGGCAATCAGAGAGTGTTCTGGATGAAGAGCTCCTTGAGATGGGACTGAAAGTCTATTGGGATTGGATGTGCAAGAATAGGGATGAGGCTTTTAGAAAGAAACAGAGACTGACAGGTGCAGAGGGTAGTGCAGGGTTAGTTCATGCCATTTGTAAAGGTGAAAGTTGAGAGGTAGGGCTGGAAGACTTGTTCTGGCAAACTTGTAGATGTCTTTGAAGGGGTGTGGATGTCTGGGGGAAGCAAGTCAGCCTGTCAATTTACCTGTCTGGTGCCTATGGGAATAATCCCAGAGAAAGGAGGAAAAAGGCCTTAAGGAGCATCAGACCTGGGTAGGCAGACTTGTGCGTGGGTCCATCCCTCCTTCTAACTTGCTGCGTGTCCTTCATGAAATTGCTCCCCCCCTCTGATCCACACTTCTTTCATCTGTGGGTAACAGGACACCATCCCTGCCCTACTGACCACACTTTGTGTCACGATAGTCAAAACAGATGGTGGGCCTGAAGTTATTTTGTGAACTATAAGATTTCACATAATACAGGGAATTGTTATTATTCTTTTTTGGACCTGGGGCATAGAGGGTAGATTTAATCATTATTATTATCATGGAGAAATGTTCAGACATGTGAGTGTGTGTTGGGGTAAGAAGGCTGTCACGCTGCCTTCACCAAGACAGACACAGCATGGAAAAGAGGTTTGTCCTGTCTGATTTGGGGACTTTTTGCAAGGCTGGCATAAATCCTATGTTTGCTGGAGTCCAGCCCAGTAAGGGATATTACAGGGCTGAACATTCAGGGGTGGCAAGAGAAGTATCTGTCGCAATGAATGTGACCAGTTCACACTCCAGGCAGGCCACTGGGTAGGCGAGGGGAATCAAAATATGAAACCACTTAAAAGTTTCTGAAAGCTGATATGCAATTACTGAGTATCTAACATACCACTAAACCTGGGGCCCTGGAGTGTGAGTGCTTAAAATGTGGCGTTTGTAGACAGTTGCTGTGCTTAGCATTTATCTCAGAAATAATTTTTTTTTTTTTTT
>NW_007727960.1:111485-150609 GCF_000696425.1 Galeopterus variegatus
TTTTTTTTTTTTTTTTTTTTTTTTTTGCTTAAACATATAATTTGGTTTGCTTCAAACTATGGGGTCAAATTCTAGCAGTATTGAGTCAGTTCTTTATCCTAGTAAGGACACTTTCCATCAGTTTAGAGACAAATGCTTGCTCTTCAGTGAGATCATTGAAGATGCTTGCCCCACAAGGATAAGGGAGCCCTCTGAAAAAGTCACCTTTTGAAGAGTGAGCTGACAGATGATAGAGAGATCTCAATTTAATAAATGCTAATTTCCTAGCACCGTTGGGGGCTGGACAATATTCTACACACTGTATTAATATGAATACTTGTAATCTTCAAAATGACCCTCTGTGGTACAATTATGTCCGTTTTACAGATGAGGAAACTGAGGCAGAAAGGTTGAGTAATGTGGCCAAGGGCTTTCAGTCGAGACCAGAGCCCAGGCTGTCTGGCTCCGGGATCTGTGTTTTTAGCCAATATGCCTCTGCTGCCTCTCCACAGCTTTAAGCAAAGAGAGTCTTAACTGCAAATTAAATATTTGATTTTGGTAACTGTAGGTCTATGATACATTTCCAAATTTCAGCTTGTCATCAGGCCCCTTGGGGCTTCTTTCCATCAATGGGGATGGGTGGACTGGCTGGCTCCGACCCCCCTGCCTGGAATCCTGGAGGGACCCTGCTGTCTTGGCCTTCCTCACGTGACCTCAGGGACGGGATGCTGGCGAGAGGGCCTGTGAGGCACAGCCAGGTCACTTCCCGCTCACTTTGCACAGCCCGAGCACTCACTGCCTCTGCATCTTGCATGCATAGTGATGTGAGCTGATTCTCATTGGAAGAAGAGAAACTTGGGAGCTGTCAAAGCCATACAGAAGTCACGCAGGATCACATAGAGTTCCATGCTTTTTGCTTCAAAGAACTATGGCTGGAGTTCATTGTCCCATCACTGTCTGGCGGTGTCCCTTGCCCTCTGGGCTTAGGTGTCTCTCTCTCTGAAATGAATGTGGGAAAACTGATCCTATTTTTCTTCAGACTTTCAAATTCTGAGAGTCAGGAGAGTGCAGTGTTTACTGTCACGGAAGAGTCTGGCTGCCCAGGTTTAAATCCCAACACTGTCCCTGACCAGCTGTGTGACCTTGGCTAAGTTATCCAGCCTCTCTGTGCCTTCACTTTAACTGCAAAGTGGGAACTATAATGACATCTTACCATAGAATTATAATAAGGATTGGAAGAGTGAGCAGTTCCTGGAACAGAATGATTGCCTGTGTTAGCTCTCACTAATGTTCTGCAGCCATTAATATTACTTTCCTGTGCCATCATTAACTTTGTTGTCATGGCTACCATTTTAGTGGGCTCACAGAGCAAGTGCTTGTGGGGCAGGTGCTCACAATGACTCTGTAAGGTCCAGTTGATTTAATCCATTTTCTGAGTGAGGAAAGACAGTAGAGAGTTTAGGCCACCTGCCTGAGGTTGCACAGCCCCTAAGTGACAGGGCTAGGATTTAAGCCTGTGTTTCTCTGCCCCTTGCCACTGTCCAAGGTACCACTTCCTGGCTCCCTTACCAGGCCCTGCTTGGAATCAGGGAGGCCCGGGCCCATGTGTAGTTGAATTATGCCTTTACAGAGGCCAGCGCTCATCAGCCACTTAAATAAAACCGGTTTTGCCTGATGTTCTGTGTGCTCCTCTGCAAGTAGATTTATGGTTGTTGAGGACTTCTGGTACTCAGAAGCTTTGGCTTTTTAATTCAATCTCCTCCAGACTTACTTTGGGCTTTCATTCTGGCAGTCACCTGCCCGTGTGCTGGGCCGCAGGGAGCTGGAACCCACACCAGTGAATTTATGCCGTCTGGAAGGGGAGCCTAGGGCCTTCGGCATCTCCAACCGGCAACACCCTGCCTGCATCCCTGTGGGAGCAGGGGTCTTCTCTGGTCCCCACATCAGGGCTGTGATGAGCTGGCCTGCCCCCTCAATGCACTGGATTTCAGCCCTCTCCAGCCGGTCCCTCGGGTGGTGTGAGGGATTGTCTGGTCTGCTCAGTGCATCTGGAAGGGCTCTGTTAGTATTCCAGGCATGCACGCTGGGCTTCTGGCCTTACACAGGCGGAGCTGTGGATGGGGGGCGGGGGGCTGCTGGGCCAGGAGTCGAGGCAGCCCCTCAGTCAGGAGCTCCTGGGAGGAGGAGGGCCCAGCTGCTGGACTGAAGAGCCGAGCTGCTGCTTGAGGACTTGCCGTCAGTTACCAGGAGGCTCTTCCCAGGGCTGACTCCTGGGCACTTTTCTGTGCTATCACTTTGGGGATCACCATGTCCTTCCTCATGTGCTGCTTAGTGGCCTGGATCTCCTAAGGAAGGAGTTTGGAAACCTTGTGTTTCCAATAGTGTTGAGAGAGGGCTAATGCTCCTATCCCTGTCTGAAGTCAGGTGGTGGGAAGTGTTCAATCTAAAGAACCAAATAGGTTTGGAGAAAGAAGGAGAGAGAAGGAGGGAGAGGGAGAAAAAAAGCAGGGAGGAGAGGGAAACAGAGAGAGAGAGAGAGCATTAGCGAGCACCGGGAGGCCAGAATTTTTAGGGGTGGGGGCTAGGGAACCACACAGATGCATGGAGACCCATGGACCTCCTTTGTGTGCCCAGAACCCTCAGGCTGTGAGCCCAGGCCTTGTGTGTGACCACAGGAGCAGAATTCTGATCCCTGTCTGGCCACGAACTCTGATGAATCACATAACCTCCACGCTCTTCAGTTCTCAGCTGTAAAGCTGAAAAATAATAATAGTGATTTACCTCTCAGCATTGGTGGAGAAATTACTAATGGCAGATGACAGGGTAAAAGTACAAGGTATCAGTGGGTGTGGAACTGCTTGATAAGAGGCCAGCCCCCAAGTGAAACTTGGGAACTGAGCCTCAGGTGCAGCAGTTCAGCCCCCGGTTTGAAGTGGACTTTGTCCCTCTGGAGGCGGAGGTGCTGGCATGTATGGCCCTCTCTGAGGCTCCCGAGGGGTACAGGACTTGATCTCTACAATGCAGAGAGGGCAAGAGTGTGTCTGGGCTTTGCAGCATGCAGACGTCCCTCCGCATGCACGCGCTCTACTCTTTCAGGAGGCCAGGTCTTTGCACACCTCTGCTGCCCTTGCCAGCCCTGCTTTCCCCCTGAACTCCTGGTCATCTCTCAACACTCAGCTCAAGCACCCCCTCCTTCTAGAAATCTCCCCTGCTAACCTGCTCTCATCTTCTTCCATCCTCGGTGCACACTTCTGTTAGCCCTTTTCACTGTGGGGTACACTCGCCTGTCTGTAATCATTCATTCAACAAGCATTTATTAAGCTCTTATTAGGTACCCGACACTGTTCCAAATGCTGGAGGGACAACGATGCACTAGACAGACAAGGCCTCATGGAGTGCCTGATGTGACAGGGAAGCCAGGCAATAAACCCCTAAAGTGACAAACATACAGAGGATTGTGGGGAAGCCTCTGAAGGAAAGGAAGAGGACGATGGGAGAGGATGATGTGGACAGGGCTCGTTTTGGATGGTGGCGTATGGGGCAGGCTTCCCTGAGGAAGTGGCATTTAGGCTGAATCTTGAAGGATGAGAAAGAGGTAGCCTTGCAGAAAGCCCAGAGAACAGCAGTCAAGGAATGGGAACAGCAGGCACGGAGGCCCAGAGGTGGGGCATCTTGATGTGTTCAAGCACCTGAGATCATCGTGGTTGGTACATGCTGGGTCAGAGGACGAGTAGGGCAGGGACCAGATCACCTCAACCTCGCAGGCCATGGTTAAGAGTTTCAGTTTCATTCCATAAGCGCAACAGGAAGCCACTGGAGCACTGAAGCAGGGATGTAACTATTAGGGCTCCGAAAGCAATACCGCAAAGTGACGGCCTCAGAAGCAGCAAGCAAAGTTTTCCTCTGACCTTCTCCCGCCCTCCTGTCTCTCAGCCTCATTATCCCCTGAGGCAAAGCATAGAAACTAGAATCCCTCTTCCCCAAGGTGTTCATAGATATACACTAATCTTGCCCCACTCTCCTGCTTTTCTGTCTTGGAGCTGGACATAAAGAAATTCTCTGACCTACCTTGTCTGATTGATGGTCATAAGACCCCCATTCCAGAAAGGGTCCTGCCCCGTACCCTGCAGGAATGTAGCAGAGAATACTCTGCTACACAGAGACAGGTCAAGAAGAATCCGAAAAATAGGCCTTGCTTTGTTTCCCCACCCACTCTATTAGCTTTAGATCATCTTTTTCTTGTCCGATCACATTTCTACACAGCTGTGCCTGTCTCATAGAACCTACACATAAATATCGGCAATTTTCCCTGTATCTTTGGGTCTTTATTCTGAAGGCTCCCGGGTCACGTTAAACTATAATATAATGAAATTTGTTATGCCATTTCTTCATATTAATCTGTGTTAATCAGGTGATTTTTCAGTGAACCTTCAGGGGATTGAAAGGGATGTTTCCCTTGGCCCCTACATAACATGGATGGACGTAATTTCCTGAGGATCATTCTGGTTGCTGTTTGTAAAATAAATTAAAGGGACATGAAAGAAATTGGAACGCTGGACCCGGAAATGACTTTACTTAATTGTCGTGTGTGTGTACACACACAAGGCTTCATGTTGTTAAGTTCCAGAAACCAGATTTTCTAAAATTCTCTCTTTTGGGAAAAAGAATCTCTGCTCACAAAAGCTAAATATGTTATTGGGAGACTTGGAAATTTGGGGGAGAAACAACCCAAGGTACCTGAAAACTTTTTTGAATGTTTGGAAGACTTTCAAAATATGCAAATTGTAAAGCTGAAGTAACCTTTGGGTGTTTAGAACCCATCCTCCCTGATATCTGAAAAGGAATTTGCATGTTTTATGAGGTGGAAAAGTTACAGGATTTTAGAATTCATAAGCACAAAACAAAAATGTGATTCTACCAATCTCTCCTTGATACAGCCCTTTTCCTTATTTGAGTTTTTGTCTTAACTTTTAAAAATAAATAATAGATGCTCATTATGTAAAAATTAAAAGAGACAATGTAAGAATAAGCCTTTCTTGGAATTCTGTTAACCAAACACAAACACTATTAGCACTTGATGTGTTGTGGTCCCTTTTTTTCTCTATGCATAGGTTTGTTTTTTAGGTGCACTGTAATCATTGTGTAGCCATGTGTGCAACATTTTGTAAGCTGTTTTTCCCCCACAACATTGTAAAGCATTTACTCATTTTTTCAGTCAGGGCAGGCTAGGTTAAGTAGCAGTAACAGATAATCCCCAATGTAGATTTAAACAAGAAAGGTGTATTTCTTGTCATTCTCATGTCTATTACAGTGAACTGGTGCCTCTGCTCTGGGTCCTCTGTATTAGGCAACCCATGGAAATGAAATAACTATTGTCTGTAATGTTGCTGTTTGTTACAGCAGAGGGAAAGAAAGCTCTGGAACGTTTTGCATCAACATTTAAATATCTTAACATGGAAGTGAGATCTCACTTTCACTTCAATTCATTGACCAGAACTGGTCACAAGGTCCCTTCCAACCACAAAGGGGCCGAAGATGTGATTCTATCATATGCTTGCAAAGTGGAGCTCCAGAAACATTAATGTCCTAATGTCTACATAGTATTTGTGTCTCTGCTTTCCACAGTTGCTATTACAAAAGTTGACATGTACGTGGAAAATTCAGTTCTAAATAGTATGCTGTGTATTTTTCATTCTCTATCCTGGGACTTTTCTGCTGCTGGCATCTGGGAAGCCTTTGCTCAGTCATTCTGATGTATAGACACATCTGGAAATGCCAGGCCCATGAGCAGCCTTGATCAATGAGGGATGGAAGCCAATGCGTAAATATCCCCATCTTCGTTTCCCCAGGCAGATAATTCTCAGGCTGGAATGGTGTCTTGGTTGTCCACGATGGTGATCAGCTACAACCTTGAACTGACTTTCCCTCCTTCCCTGTTCCACTCTTCCCAGCCCTCCATACTGTCACTTGGGATCACGTCCCCCAATAAACTGCCTTCCCACATGTCCTTGTCTTATGTATTGCTTTTTGAGAAAACCTGGGCAAGACAGGCATGAATGCCTCTGCAATTAGAACTGTGCCCTTCGAAAGTTCCAGGCACCAGGGTTAGATGTATTTGCTGTCTTTACCATTCCATCAATTGCTAGAATCACGGCATGTCCTATTTCGGTTTTGCTGGAATCTGACCGTATTGTACAGCCTGTTGTTTTCTTGTTGGTGGGAGAAGCGGATGCTGCCCTCACTGCCTCACTAAGGTCTCGCAGCTGTTCAATCGCACTCTTGGTGGAGGGCTCTCATGTGTTCTGCCTTCCTCCTGGGCCTCCGCTCTTGCCGTCTCCCTGGGTTTCTCTTCTTGCTTTTTGGAATTCTTCTCTTTCTAGAATCTTCTTTTTTCTTGTATTCCTTTTCATTTTGTTTCAATATATTCCTAATTAACAAGAAAATTAACAAGAAAATTGTAACTAGTATGCTGTTAATTACAAGAAAATAATTTTCAAAATAATTTTCCCTTTGATGTTTCAAAATACTTTCAGTTGTTTTCTATTATTCAGTTTTGCTCATCAGCTCGACACTTAAAATTCTCATTCCTTTATGGATTATCTGTCTGTTTTTTTTTGTCTACACGCTGCCTTTCCCACCACACACACCCCTGGAAGACTTTGGGAAGTTTTCCTTATGGTATTTCCCCTTTATTCTGTTTGCCACTTGATGGGCCCTTTTGATCTTCTTTTTTCTATTTTGTGAAAAATTATTTTTAATTTTTCTGGTAACTACAGTATTTCCTTCTCTCCATTTTCTCTGTTATCTCTCTAGGAACTCCTGGTAGATGATTGATTGCTTCGTGGATTGGCCCTTCGTAAGTCTCTTGCTCTGTCTTTCATTTTCCAGATATTTCTCTCTTTGTTCTATATTCTGAGAGATTTCCTTAGCTTTTTCTTCTAGCTTTTCTATTGTTTTTTTTCCCTTTGGTGTTTCTTTTGGCAGGCATATTCTTTGTTTCCATAAACTCATTTCTGTTGGTTCTTTGATTGCTTTTTTTTTAAAAAAAAATAGCTATCTGTTTTTGTTCTATGTATTTAAAATCTTTCTCAATATCTTGGAAGATATTACTAAAAATTCTTGCAAAATTCTTATCGGTTTATGAATTATCCCTATTTTTCCTGGAATCGGCTTTCTGGGTTCAGCTCATTTCTTTCTTGGGTATCATTTTCTCCCTTAGGTGTTTGATGATTTGGGTTGTTTATTCATTTTAGGAATGCAGGACTGGGGTGGTGATACAGACAGCTGAGTGGTTTTGTTTGTCCACGGGCAAGTGAGATGAGGGGCAGGTTCCACTTGGACATTTGTGGGACAAAAGCAGGCAAGTTGTGCCCCTCCACTCTCCTCATGCTAAACCAAAGAGGGACATATTTGGGGTGATATCCCCACTCTAGAAGCTTAAGCGCCTTCTTGGAAGATTAAACATCCTTGGAGATTATATCTCCTGTTTCAGCCTGGGAAAATGTATTTGCTGCCCTTGGGGGAAGAGGTGACTAGGTTGGGTTGCCAACCCATGTCCCTTTCCTACAACAGTCCTTGCCACTCATGGTCTTCCTCCTGCTCCCAGTATCTGTATCCACCTGTGCTGCCCATCCCATGATGGGAAGTGGCTTCTTCCTCCTTTGTATTCCAGCTCCCTCTTCTCTGCTCCACGTGCCCCGGTTCTGCTTCCAGCATTGCCTCACCTGTCTTCTGTGTTTTATAAGTTCACAGTGCTCTTATGACATTGTTCTATTTGTACTTATTTACTGTAATATCAATGGGTTTTGGGGAGAGAGGAGGAGGTGAACATATGTCTTCGGCTGGCCTTTCTAAACCATCCATTGTAATAGTGATTTAACACCTGCAGATTTATGTTAGCCGTGGCTGGTTGTTGGATGTTTAATTTTTTTTCCTGATTTTCTCCTCTTAGACCATGAGGAGCCTCTTTATATATGAAACTTTTAAACCATTGATTATTATTTCTTTGGCACTCATTGCCAGAAGTGGAATAAGGTAAAATACTACAATAAAGAAAAAAGTTCACATCCTCAATGTACTATTTACTAGCTGGTAGTTTTGAGCAAATTGCTCAGCATCTTGGAGTCTTAGTTCCTCATGTATTAGTTGGGGATAATAATATTCTTACCTCATAGAATTACGTATGTGTATTATAATTAACAAATAAAATAATGCATAGTCCATGGTATTTGGCCCTTAAATACACTTTCAATTAATAACAGCTGCTATTATTATTATTACCATCCATTATTTAATCCTTGCAGCAGGGAGGGATTATTAACTTTATTTTATGGATGAGACGACCTAGACTTAGAGAATTTGTCACTTTCTCAAGCTGTTCCTCTCCTCCCCTGCCCAGCCACTGGCACAGGAGTCAAGAGGTGGGGTTGTTCCAGAATCTGACTGACTCAGAGTAAGATGTTCTTTCCCAGGTAATAGGAGTTCCAGACTTAATTTATTACTTGGAGGTGGAAATTGTGTCAGGATGGATGTTTTGTAAGTCTCCCAGATCCACTGGTACCCAGCTAGGTGTCCAGACCATGGGAGATGGGCTCAGCAGGAATGGGGTGGGCAGAGGGAGTGTCTAGTTTCAACACGTTGGTCATCAAGCTCTTTCTGGATGACCTGCTGGGGAGTCTTTAGGGGGTTGTGGGGCCAGAGTCGAAAGGGGAACTTGAACTGAGCACCCTCTCGACCCAGAGTCTACACCTTCTGGCTGGCCATTCAGAAGTTGAATTGTGAGAGTGATGAACTTGGCGTGGCCATGCACGGGCACTCAGTAAATATTGGTAGAGTAAACAGGTACAGGAGTGAATGTGCAATGGTGTTGGGAAAAAGGACTCCAGAATGAGCTGCTTTGTTGGGTGGGTGGTGAGGGCGAGCTCCAGCTGCCTCTGCTGTGTACCTTGCCCCTCTCTCTGGTAACCTGGGAAAGGGACCCCAAGGCACACTGAGCAGGAATTTGAGTAGGGCCCCCAACTGTCCTGCCTACGTCATTGATCAGACTATAAGGCACCCTTCAAGAGAAGCTCCTCATTGCTCATTCAGAAAACGCTGCCTTTGTCCAGAGCACTTGTGGAAGTACCACTTTTCAAAGTGTTCTCAGAGCCAGTTTTAAACATACATGCATGCACACACACACACACACACACACTAAAACAAGACAAGACATCTTTTTTTAGAGAAATTTGCTCAGTGGGATTGTTTTACTTTTGAACTAACAGGGTATTATTCAAGTTGATCACTGAGCACACTGCAGTTCAGGTGAGTTTGTCCAGTAGGTTTTGTGCCCCTACTGAGTACTCTGCACTGTGCCGAGGTCACAGAGTTCCATAGGCTAGAGTTTGTGTCCTTAAGTAAAAGCTCATGCGTTAGAGCTTTGCTTTTTGAAAATATTGCCTTTTTCTCAAGAGATGATTTGTCCCATCTTTAATACAAAGAGGGTATCAGGTTGTGCAGAGGCCTCTGAAAAGGAGTTGCACATGCTGTAAACAAAGACAAAGGGTCTGGTGTGAGGCCACCAGCACCCATTTGGATGCCCCAGTCCTACTTTAGCTAAAAAGTGAAATCAGTGCAACAATCCGGATAGCTTTTAAACAATTAAACTAAATGAAAGAAGCCAGACTCAAAAGCTGCATACTATATGATTCCTTTTATATGGCAATCTGGAAAAGACAAACTGTAGGGACAGAAATTGGATTCATGATTTCTAGGGACTGGGGAAAGGGGGGGTTCACTACAAAGGGGCATGAGGGAATTTGGGGGGAGGCGATGAAACATTCTATGTCTTGATTCTGGTGGTGCTTACACAATTGTACATGTTCGTGAAATTTCAGAGAACTTTAAACCTACATAGGGTAAATTTTGCTGTATCCAATAAACCTGGAATAAATTAAAATAACATTAGTGACATTCCTTAAAAGGCACATCTCCTATTTGCAGTTCTGGCAGCATTTGCCTACATTTCCTAGTAGAAGAGCTATTCTTTTTCGCTTAGCACAGTAGGATTAGTAAGTTCTAAGCCTGCTGGGTTTTATTGAATAACTTTGTACGAATGTGACGACCCAGAGTTGTAGTCCTTATTCACAAATTTAAAGTGTTTCCAGGCATTTCTGAATCCTCAAAGGAAGATTATGTTCAGAATGATTTTAAGGTTGAGTGTACTTTATTATTTTTTTGGTCTTATGAAAATTAGTTATTCACACTCAGTGGCTTGGATGACTCCCTATTACTGAGTGCAAATTATTCATCAGGCCAAAATACACAGTCCCCTCTAGTTAAAGGTTTTGCTTTGGCTCTTAATGTTCAATTCATTTCTGAACTAATTCAACAAAGTATGATTTTTAACATAAAACGATGGCATGTGATGTGCAGTTAAATAATTCTTTTGTAAAACGTTACATACTTAAAAGAATTGTAGGGCTTACAAGTGCCATATCCTGGTGTAGAATAAACACAACTGTAGTTGAGTTAGCATGCCCTTGCCTGGTTGCATTTAGACTTATGGTCACCTGAAGCCCTCACTAAAGCAAGGTAGCTGGCCTTTCTATGGTTGTCTAGAGGGAGGCAAGGGGAAGTTTGGTGGTGACCAAGAACGAAGAGCAGGGGAGGAGTGTTTGACAAGGTGCAGGGAAGAGAAGATCTTCTCTTGGTCTTGCTTCATAGATGTTTGCTTTGGGACTTTGTGTAATTGCTGGACCTCAGGGTTCCATTTTCAGCCTCACAATTGACTTTTTCCTTGAAACATATTTTCTCTCTCAGGTAGGAAAAAAATTCTCTTCTAAACTCATGCAGACCCTTCTGTGTGTTTGTCTTGTAGGATCCTTAGTCCTCTGTACTTTGAGTACATTGTTTATTATTAGATTGTAAACTCCAGGGGACACAGCAAGGGGCCTTATGCATAGTGAGAACTCAGTTAATACTTGTTGGATGAATGTGCTTCAGGAAGACTCACAGTTTATATGCTGAGTAGCTTTTGCAGTTACGGATGATGAAACAGTTTTTGCCATCACTAGCCAAGCACAAAACTACTTGAATACCACACACTCTGTAGAGTTTGGTGTAAGAGGTGAATGTGGGATAGGGAGGGCCTGGACGACCCCAAGATGCTTGTGAAGGAATGAGATGTTTTTGAGCAGCCTGACACTGGCCCAGAAAGCACTGTGGGAGGGACGATGGCAACAGCTATATGTCAGGCCTCCTACCTGCTTTGAGAAGGTCCCTGGAAGCTCTGCAGTTATTATACACCTGGAGCTTAATATAAAAACCAACAGTTACCCTGTGGGTCAATCTGGAGGCTGAAGGGAAACTTTGGTGTCTAATTGTCACTACTGGGGGATGTCACGGTAGTTAAAATAGGGTTAGGTTATATTAGCTGTAAAACATCTCAAGATATCTTATGATTTTATTGAAGTTAATTTTTTCTTTTGTAAAAGTAAATACCTGTTGCTTGTCATAAAGAAAGACACTGAAAGGTAGAAAGAAGAAACACCTATAACCCTGCCATACAGAGATAATCGTATTTGCTATTTTGGTGTATTTCCTTCTCATATTTATGTTCTTTTTCCCCCCTTAAGATCATGTATAGGGGGCCGGCCCGGTGGCGCACTGCTACAGTGCGCCGCTAGGGAAGTGCGGCGGCGCTCCCGCCGAAGGTTCGGATCCCACATACGGACCGGTTCCCGCTCACTGGCTGAGTGAGGTCCAGGGGCAAGGCCGAGGGTTGCGATCCCGTTGCCGGTAGCGGTCCGGTGCGGGTGCGACACTGAGGTTGCAATCCGTTGCTGGTCACGAAAAAAGACAAAAAGGAAAAAAAAAAATAGATCATGTATAGGGATAAATTTCATACACATGTATATGTGCCTATTATTTTTCTGATTACAAAAATAATAAGTGCACCCACCAGAATGGATATAGCAACAACAGCAACAAAAGATAGTTAATAGCAGGTGTTGGCAAGGGTGTGGAGAAGGTGGGGCCCTCATAGATGGCTGGAGGGTGTGCATTGGTACAACCATTTTGGAAAGACAGTTTGGCAGTTTCTCAGAAAAATTAAATATAAATTTGCTATATTACTCACCAATTCCACTCGTAGGTGTCTACCCTGAAGAAATTAAAACCCATGTTCACAGAAAGACTTGTACATGGAAGTGAAAACAATTTAAATGTCCATCACCTGGCAAATGGACAAACAAAATGTGGCACATCCATTCAATGCAATTAGTAATCTCTAATAATACAATAGTGTTCAGCAATGAAATGAAGTGAACCACTCATCCATGCGAAAACATGGATGAACCTCAAAAACATTATGCTCAGTGAAAGAAGTCAGAAAAGATCACAAATTGTATGATTCTATGCATATGAAATTCCTGGAAAAGGTAAATCCATAGAAAGAGAAAGTACATTACTGGTTGCCTGGGACCAGAGGTGGGAGCAGGGGTTGTGGGACAAGCAGGCATGTGGGATCTTTTCGGGGTGATGGAAATGTTTTAAAACTCTATTGTGATGATGTGATGGTTGCACAATTCTGTAAATATAATAGTCATTGTTGAATTGTACATTTAAAAAGGATGGCTCTTATGGCATGTAAATTATTCCTTAATAAAACTGTTAAAATAAGAATGTTTATAGAAGCAATATTCTTAGTAATAATACAAAAATGAACAACAGCTAAAAAATAATAATGAATTCTGGTTCTAATCAGTGTGGTAAACAAAGCATGGTCTGCTGGCTTCTTCTTCTTTTTGGGGTTCTGGTGACATGAGAAAAAACAGGATGTGGACCCATAACCAATCTGGAATTAAATTTCCAGACAATGCCAACATGAGAAATAAAGTATGTGCATGAGAGTCTGTGTGAGACCAGAGGTAATGGAAAGCAGACCAAAGGTTGTGTCTTGCCATGGGGAGGACATAGTCCTGAATAAAAGCATAAATAGGGGCCTTACTGAGGTTAGGGACAAACATGAAAATTCTAAAAATATAACTTATAACTTTCAAACTATCAGTCAGAAAAAATAAAAAAGAATTGATATACTCAGTGAGAGATAGGAAAGTAAAAATAAAAAAGCATGGAAAATAAAAAAAAACAAGATAAGATGAAGAAATGAAACCTACAATATCAGTGATTACAGTATAAATGGGCTAATCTCACTGACTAAGATACAGATATTCTTAGACTAGGTTACAAAAAAGATCTAGCAATGTGTGGTTGTAAGAGAGTCACATAAAAAAAAGCACAGAGCAGGGTTTAAAATAAAGAGATAAAAATGGCACTCTAGGAAAATAACCTCAACAACACCAGGCTAGCAATTTCAATATCAGATGAAGTAGAATTTAAGGTGAAAAAAAAAAAAAAAAAAAAAAAAGATGAAATGTGATGATTCATTCTGGGAATGTCATAATACCACAATATTTCAAGAAGATGTGATAGTCATGAGAAGATAAAACCAATGACACAGCCTCAAACTATATAAAGAAATAATTAGAAGAATTATAGTAATAAATAGATAAATCTACCATTGTAGCTAGGGATTTCAATATATTCTTCTTGGAAACAGAACAAACAGACAAAAATAAGACAAAAATAACATGATCAGCAGTCTGACTCACAGAAAACATTAAGTGCATGTTATTTTTGAGCACACATAGAATTTTCACAAAAGTGGATCATATTCGAGGCCTGAAAGTCAGTGTCAGATTTCTAAGAATTGATGTCATTCAGAGCATATTCTCTGATTCAATAAAATAAGAAAGACTGAAATAATAGGACAGGGTAAAAAAATAAATAAAAGAGGGATGGAAAAAATAACAACGACTAGAATAACCAGATGTTAGTTCTTTGAAAAGGTTGGAAAGGTGGACAAACCCTTAGTAAGACTGATCAAAGAATAAAAAGAGAGAAGGTATGTATAAAATAACTATGCTAAAGAAGCAATTTATATATCATAAGAGAATTGGATGAGCAATGGCATATAAACAAATGCGAAAACCCATATGAAATGAGTAGATTTATGGAAAAATTTGGAATTCCAAAGTTGGACAACTGATAAATGGAAAATCTGACTAGAACAATGACTTCTGAAGAAATTGAAATAGTGGCAAACATTTCCTCCTCCAAAAATCATAAGGCCAACGCAGTTTTATATGAATAAATAATCTCTGCCTTGTGCAAGTTGTTCCAGAGACTTATAAAAAGGGAAAAGTTAAACTCTTGTTGTTTTCTGAAGGTTAATACCAAATTTATATCCTCAGCATTAAAACTGGAAGAGGATAGTATGAGAGAAGAAAAATGACAAGCCAGTTGTACTTAAAAGTTAAATAAAATGTTAATACTCTAAATCCAATATCATATTAAAAAAACATATCATTTGAGTTATTCCTGTAGTACAAGGATGGTGTATTAGGATAACACTAGTTGCTCTAACAAATAAGCTCCCTTATACAACAGAGGTTTATTTCTTGCTCATTAAATGGTACGGTGATTGGCAGGCAGCCCACGTGGTGATTCAGGGACCCAGGTTCCCTCCATCTTGTGGTTTGATCACTTAGTAAGGCCCCAGAGTCTTGTACCTCCAGGCAGCAGTAGGAGAATCTCTACCTGTTTTATAAGAGCTCTGGGCCTGTATATGACACATATCATTTCTGCTTATATTCTATTGGTCATAACTAGTCACAGGGACACACGTATAGGCAAGAAGGGCTGGTAAGTGTAGTTCCAGGCTAGGCAGCCATCTCCCAGTGACAATGCTGCACTATAGAAGGAAGGGCACTAATTCATTTTGATGGACAGCTAATGTTTGCTTCAGATTTAACCTCAGGAAACCTATAGATGGAAATGATTACATTAACAGATAAAAGGAGAATAACCATATGATGATCTCAAAGGATGTACAAAAGGCACCTATTTATCACAAAAGCCCAGAGAAAAATAGGAATAGATTGTATATCAATCAGCTTTTGCTAAGTTATGTTGCAGTAACAAACAATCCCAAAACGTTGGTGGTTTATGACAGCAAAGAGTGATTTCCTGTTTATGTTTACAAGATGGAAGGAAGTTGGCCATGTCTCTCTGCTCTCTGTATTATTCATTCCGGGACACAAGCTGGAGGAGCAGTCCTTATCTGGGTTATGGTGATCAGTAGCAGAAGAGAAGCACCATGTGATGGCTCCAGGTGTCAGCTTGGATGTGGCATATGTCTTCTCCTTTCATAGCCTATTGGCCAAAGCAAGTGACATATCATGTCTGATGTCAATGTGGTGGATCTATACTTTGCATAAAGGGAGGGGCCTTGTGGAGACGGGCCTGGTAGAGAGGGGTGGTAAATAATTGGGAGCAAAAATACACACACTATCTACCGTAGAAGAAAATGTCCTCGACCTAGTGAACATTATGCTTAATTGATAAATTTTAGAAGCATTCTCTTTTAAGATTAGAAGGAAGTAAGGATACCTATGATTGTTGCTACTACTACATACCAAAGAAGGTCTGGCTAATACAGTAAAACAAATAAAAAGAAAGTCATAAGTCAAAAGAGAAGAGAAAAGAAAAATTGCCTTATTCTCATCTGACATCATTTATTTAAAGATTATTAATTAGATTAATTAATTATTAATTAAAGAAATAATTAACAGACCAACCATTAGCAATAGTGAGTGAGTTCAACAAGTTTGCAGATAATATCAACATACAAAAATGTTTTCCTCTGAACCACAATAATAAATGAAGAACATAAAATAGAAGATGTTATTGACAATAGCAACAACTCTAATGAGCTAGGATTTAACCTAATCAAAAATTGCATACAGTTTACCTGGACAACTCTAAAGGGCATAAAAGAAGGTCTAAATAAGTGGAGAAATATACTATGTTTATGTATAGGAAGGAAGACAATGTTGTAAAGATGTCATTCATCTCAAATTAATCTATAAATGTAATGTAGATATAATAACATCACACCATTTCAAGAGGGATTGGTCAAACAGATCCTAACATTTGTATGGAAAGAAAATATCTGTGAGTTAGTACTTAAAGAAAAAGAAGAGATAAAAATGGGGATTGTCCTACTGCCTCCAAGGTGGATGTATCATCCTGAGAGTTGGCAGGAGGTGAGGCAGAGGAACAGGAACACTGCGCAGAGTGGCTGGTTCTAGATTATGTTCGGGGGGAAGAGAGGGAAGAAGACAGAGAAGAGGGAAAAGAGAGAGAAGGAAAGAGGCGGAGAGAGAGAGAGAAGCCGTGAGTAAGAAACTAGAAAAGGTGGTTGTGCTTAGGAAGTGACTCTTAATTTCTAGAGGAGGTCTGTGTCCAAAGTATACAAAAATGGCACCAAGTGAAAAGCAGGCCCGGAACAGAACTGCAGAGCACGCTGCAGTGATGGAAATACGATGTGGGGGAAGCGGGGTGGCGTGCATATTTACGAGTGTCTGGTGCTAGCAGCAGGATGGCGCGAGTGCAGCCAGCCAGAAGAGCAGTGTTCCTTTCATCATTTGGAAGCAGTTTATTTCCCGATTGTTGGCTCTGCCTTTTCTCTGCCACTCAAACTTTATTGGGAAATGGATTCTCTTGCCAGGAGAATGTGATTAATACCGCAACTGGTTGTGGGCTTAACAACAGATTGATGGTTATATTTTTAAGGGGGCAGCCTGCTTACGGTTTATGTCGCCTGGGCATGTTGTGTTTATCATCCCTAAGTGGAAAAGGTTTGCTTGAGTTAGATTCTTTGTTCCTTTCCACATGGCATTTGTTGTTCATCTGGATGCTGCCTTACATTTGTTATTTGATTTTAGGGAGTGAGCGTGCATAAAACAGGAGCCATCCTACCAAAATTTGTGTTTAGCAACGTCTGCAAGCAATGCATTGACCACCACTGGACACAGTTTTCTGGGTGATAGGGATGAGAGGGGAATATTAGAGACAAGGCTCCCTGGATGACCAAGCTTGGCCTTGGTGGGCCACCAGAATCTAGGTCCAATTCCTCATCTTCACAGGCCCCCAGACTCGTTTGCTCAGGGCCTACAGAGGATCAGTTTCAGGGACACTGGCTGCATATTCACAAGATACTGGTGCAAAAACTCGATACCGAATGTATTAATTCATAATGACAAATATAACTGTTAGGAAGACTAAAGTTATTGCTTGTTCATTAATTTGTTCAGCAAAGTTTTATTGATCATTTACTATGTGCCAGGCATTGTACTGAGCAGTAGACAGAGTCTCTGCTATTAAGAAGCTTACAGCAAGTTGGAGAGACAGAGAGACATTAAGTAACTATTAAAAAAAATGTATATTGCAGTGGTGTTGAATACCATGAAGAAGAGTGTGCTGGGAGCATCTAATGGATGATTGGATCTGTGCAGGGAGTGCGTCCCTGAAGAAATGATGCTTCAGCTGAGATAGGAAGATGGAGTAGCCATTAATTAGGCCAAATGGTGGGTGTTGTGGATGGGGAGGAGTGGTCTATGCAAAGGGAACTGTGTGGACAAAGGTACTGAGGTCTACTGCTTCATACACTCTCACTCTCATAGATCAGTCAACACCAAGAGCCAACATGGGGTCTGAATGGTGCTTGGTGAGTGCGGACTCTGCAAAAGGGTTACAGCAGATGAAATCCTACAGTTTCCTTCCCCTCTGCCAGTACCCAGGGCTGGTAAGGAAAGCGATTGGAGCAGATGTGTTTTTAGATTATGTGCATGGGTTGTACTGGCCTCCTCCAGTCCAGTTGGAACTCAGACTTTCCGATGTCTTCTGAACCCTCTCAAAGCTGAGCTCTTATCTTCCATAAGGGGCTCCCTCTTGCACATTTAAGGGGTTTAGCAGAAGTGAGTGTCATGAGTAGTGCATGGTGGGTATTTGCAATGAAATTTTGATCCACACCACAATACTCCTGGTCACTTAGACCACCTATGTTCATAGCACATGGGAGGCAGTGCGTAGAGTGGCTAAGGTTGAGGACTTTGTCATTTCTGCTTGGATTCAGCTTCATTCTTTGTCACTTCATGAGCTGCACAGCCTGTTTCCTGACTGGCAGATGAGGTACATGATAGGACCCCGATCTTGTTATTGTTGAGAAGATTAAGTGAGATAATGCACATGAAGCACTTGGCACAGCCCTAACTTGAGTAAGCGTTTTGTAGTATTGGCTGTCACGACTGCTGTGATCTTGCACTGTTTTTCTTCATCTCCTAAATCTGTTTACTCATCAGGTCTCACCAAATGCTGCCACTAATTGAGTGGAGGTGAAATCGAAAGGAGGGCTGGGGCCAGATTGTGTTGGCTCTCATAGCCATGCGTGATATGCTGAACCTCTGCCTTTGGCAGTAGGGATTCAACTGTGTTTTCCAAGTAGGGGCTGGTGTGATCCCATTTGTGGTTTAGAAGCACCACTCTGGAGACATTTGGGAGGGAGGACCAGAAGTTCCACTGGGAGGCTGGTTGGAAATTCAGCTGAGATGTACAGAGGGCCTGAATGAAGGCTATGACTTGGGGAGGGGAGGAGAGGAGTGGTGTTCAGAAATGCTTCAATGGAGACTCCATGACTTCTTGGTTGGAGTAGGTAAGGGAGAGAGTGAGGTGTCAAAGCTGTCCTGAAAGCCCTTACTTAGGGTGACCAGGTGGATGGTGATGCCATCATGGAGTGAAGGACCAGAGGACAGTGGGTGGAGGAGGCGGTGGTGGGGGCCGTGGATTTTTGTCTCCTTTTCTGTTTCCAACTAGCAGGTAGCCCTGGCGTTCTGGGGTTGAGAAAGTGTCTCCTGGGATCTTTTTTTCAGGAACTGAGAAGGCTCTTGAGAATATATTTTCTCTTCTCCAATTAAGGACCACATATCTACAGTAAAAGGTCAACTGAAGACCACATCAAAGTAAAAAGCTGGCTCGTTAGAGTTCTTTTCTGAGAGTATTTTCTTTTTTTGTTTCACTTGGCTTGCATTTAAAATCAAGGATAAGAAGATCAAATTCTCTTTAATATATTGCATGGTAGCATTTTATTTTAGTTTCATGTTGTACATAATTAAAGTGGCGTATGATATTCCAGATGAATCATAGAATTTAGTGCTAGACTCCAGGAATCTTAGCACTGGACCCTAAGAATCACAAGAAATGGGGACAGTAGAGATTTTGTTGGAAAAATGAGATGTTCACAGAAGAAAAAGGCACTGTCTGCCCACGTAACAGGAGATTTAGTTACACGGTGGACACTGTTAGGTTAAAAAAATAATAATAATTATTGTTATCTTTTTCCAATTAGAGTAACAGAAACAATTTTTAAATGGAAGATTTAAGATTCCTGACAGACATGTAAATTTAGAAAAAATTAGATAAAATTAAACCTCTGGCCAGAGGTTCTTTAACTCTGTAATATATAAGAATCTGGAATTTTGGTGAGTGAAAAAGGAGTTTCCACCCTTTGAAACCTGGGAATTCATACTTCTTGCTTGAAAGGGAGCATAAAGCTTTCATTACTGCTTTATGCAAAGGCTTGTGAAATTCTAACTGTGCACACACCTGTTCTGTTAAGGGTTTAGATTCTGCACTCTTACGTTTTTTCCAATTTTTTAAAAAAATTTTATTTTGTCGATATACATTGTGGTTGATTATTGTTGCCCCTTACCAAAACCTCCCTTTTTTCCCAAATTTTAAGAGGTGCTTCCATTTCAGATTTTATTTGCTATTAGGTCTTCCCTGGGTCCATGCAGGTGTAGGCCACAACGTGGCTGTAGATCAGTCAGGAGAATGGCCCAAGTTGCCAGGCAAAAAGCTGGGAGGATTTCTTCTGCTCTTACCTTTAGATTTAGGAGTTCATGTTAAATGAGAATGATGTCCAGTTGGGTAACACATTTCTCTTGGGAAGCTATTGGGAATCTCAGCTCTATCCTTGAGATGCAGGAACCTGTGGGAAAGAAACTGACAAGTGCTTATTAGACCATAGCCTGGCTGCATAACGAATCACAATAGAAGAACTGAGACCCGTCATCCAGTCCTTGCCAGTGCATGCTGCCTTCCAGCTCTCTGCTGAGCTCCCAACATCTGGGTGTGTGTCTCACCAGGAGAGGACTCTTCATAGTACCAGATAGATCGAGAAAAATAGAGTGAACCATATGCACTTGAAATAATGCCATCTAACAGTGCTTTCTAAAATATGCATGTTATTTCAGCTTGGGGATGCTCACACTTTGGTGAGAAATCCCATGAGGGCTTGTAGTTCTTAAAACTTCTTTTAATTAGACAGTGGTCTTAGGATGCTGATACATCTCTGCTGTTGAGTGCTAAAAGCAGGACAATGGCCTGGAGAAAAACAAAACACTGTTCATTAAGAGCTGGATGTTTATCTTCTGCATTCATGCAGAGATCTCCCTAGAGGCTCTGTGCTGGGAAGGAGCCTATGAAAAAATGCTGGGAAGGGGCAGAGTGAGATGTGAGCTTTCAAAGTTGAAGTCAGCACATCAGCACATCCCTTCTGGAAAGCTTTGGCTCTGTGGGAAGAACCTCAAGTGTGAGGGTGTATTTTCTTCCAAAATGTGGGGGGAGAATAGAAGGAAGAAAGCTATTTTTCCATTTTCTAGTGGTTTTTGACAATGTGGTGTTTGACCCATGGACCCAAACACTTACCTGCTTGATTACTTAGAATCTTGGAAATGCAATAATTGGAATTCCAATTAGAATTGTAGTTTAACTCTTGTTTTACAGATGGAGAAACCAAGTTCTAGAAAGTTCCAAGAGTGACTCATTGAGGTTCTGTGGGTGTGTGGAAAGAGGACTGACTTTAGGACCTAATCTGGGCTGTGCCTCTAAATAAATGTGTGACTTTGAGTAAATCACATAACTTCTCAGAACCTAAATAAATGTTTGAATAAATGCACAAGCAAACTTCATGGTGTTCTGCCAAAGATTACATGAGGAGTTATTGAATGTTACTTTCCTTCCTGCAAAGTCAAGTTAAATGATGGACATATGGAAGCTTGGGATTCTAGTACAAATTGCCAACAAAGCACATCAATTTCATTTTCCCTGCTTTAATGACTCAGATTGTTGGAGATCCAAACCTTAGGGAAACCGATCTTTTACAATGAAAAAATAACATATGGTCATTAACAGAAACTGTAAAATTTTGTTTAGGTTTTGCTTTTATTTAACAGTCTGATATTAAGTAATAAGCATGTGTTTGCAGTTTTTTTTATTAGAAGGATTGGTTAAGTCAATTATATTATAGTGATCCACTGTAGGTTTCTCAACCTTTTTTTCCTTATCTCCCTCTTAAGGAATCTTTTAGATATTTTTTCCTCCTAATAGCCACTCCCCCCACAAAATTTTAATATGCAGAGATACTGTATGTTTGTGTATAAAGCTCAGGTATATTATATTATTAATATATTAATATAAATATGCCAAGGAATATAATATATTAGTAATATATTATTATTATACTTGTGCTTTATATGCTTTATACGTAAAAAGAGTAAGCTATTTTTTCTGCCTCTTCCCCCCTGGAAGATTTGAGAATGCATGATTAGAGGAACAGCCCAGAAGGGTCTGAAAGGCAACTTCACCAAGGTATTTAAGCATGTTGAAATAAAATAGAGACACATTTAAATAGTTTTGAACAATATGGGGAAATATTAGACCAAGTGGGGGAAATGAGAGAAATGTACACAGAATATGATCTACAATATAATGCATCCATTCCATATTCAATATTTTAAAAATGGAAGAAGAGAGTCTGAGTTAACAGTCATCTCTAGGTAGCTGATTTTATTTTCTCCTTATGTTATTCTGTATTTCCCCTGCAGTTTCTGTACAATGAGCCTGTATTCTCTTTACAATAAGACAACTATTATTTTGCAATGTGAGCAAGTGCTCTTTGCTCCTGTTCTTTTTGTGGACTTGAAATAGACCTTAGTTGGGGTCCAGAAGGCTGCCTGGAAGCCTTTTGAACACACAGATGGTCTTTTATTCCTCTTGACTTCTTCGAATCAGCTTTTACCTTGATCTTATGGTAAGGGACCACACCTGGACCATTTTTGAGCTTGGTGGTAACTTAAAAGGATCTGAGCTTAAGAAGATACAAATTCCAGAATTAAGTACTAATTAAGTTCTTGGACACAAATCACTTCACACATTCCACTTAGAGGATTTGTTTAATTGACTGAGGAAATAGTTTGAAGGGGAAGAGCATTTCTTTTCATTAGTGTTCAAATGAAGTGAAAATTATAGAACTTAGGCTCCATATTTCCTAAAGATAGAAGCTTTGGAGAAAGGAAGAAAAATTAGGAACGGAACTTAATTTAAAATCAGAAACAAATGCAGTTTTGGTGGAAAAGTTTGGGCAATTTTCTACATGAATAATTTGAGAGCAGCCTGCTAGATCTGGGTTGGGAATGACTTTTTTTCCCTGAGAGCTCAGGTTTGCAGTCAGATTTTATTTTATGTTTGTTTTTATTTCACATTCAGCTTGATTTTTTAATAAAAAATGCCTCTCTGGGCTAAGGACTCAATGTGAATATTTGAACCACGTGTCATAGACCCGCAAACTTACACTGGGGAATTAGACGTTAAATGAGTAAAGATGGCACCTGCAATTACATGGACTGGGATAAAATTACAAGGGTTATTAATCTGCAGGCTTCAGGGCTTAGGATGGCTATCAGATGAATCAGCAACCAATTTCTCCTGCATATTATATGCTTGCGCAATTATAGCCAATGCATAACTATAATGTCTGTAAGGTCATTATATTAATTTGTTGCAAGGATTGTGTCTTGGGTTCTTAACTGCATGTATTTGCCTCTGAGTCTCAGAAATGTTGGTCAATTTCAACAGACAGAGTTGGTTCACTTCAGCTCAACTCAGTAGACACTCATGAGTGCCAGCTGTAAGGCCAGAGATGAGAAGGCAAGCAGTGATCACAAGGGCTCAGAGTCTACACATATAGATCCTATGTCCAGACTGGCCCGCATAGACCAGGCCAGTATGCCTGAGAAGGGCTGGGTGCAAAGTAATGAAAACCATGGCAACTGTTTAAATGGACCCAGCTGACTACCTCCCTGTGGGAAAGAAGTGATTTGCAAGAGGAACTGGAAAGAGCAAATTTTTGAAAGGCGAACTTTCCCATATTGGGTTGGGTTCCCTGGAAGCAGAACCTGAGATGGAGGTCTATGTGGAAGCGATTTAATTGAGGCCATACTCCAAGGCTGCGGTTCTCAAACTCTAGCATTCATGAGGATCACCTGGAGAGCTGGTTCAAACACACTGCTGGACCCCACCCCCAGAGTTTCTGATTCAGAAAGGCTGGAGTGGGGCTTGAGATTTGCATATCTAACAAGTTCCCTGGGTGATGCTGTTGGTCTACAGACCACACTTTGAGAGCTGCTGCTTTAAAGAGAAGGAAGCAAGACAGGCAGGGGCAGGAGCTACACAAAGAAGTGGCCTTGGCTGGTGTCCAGTGTCAGCCTGGTCCCATGGGAGCCCTGGACCACAAACTGCACCAAACTTGGTCCCTCTCACTTTGCCTTTCACCCCACCCCCCGTATGCTGGTCATTCATTGGCCACTACTCTGTGGTTTAGGTGGGTGGCCTCAGTTTGGGTGAAGGCAGTTGTTTGGGGGAGGAGGCAGGTGTGAGCCATTAGCAATTGGGGGATGGTCACCTTCTGATAAAGATGACCTGGGCTGTGCACTAGCAGCGTCCACTGCATCTCAAGTTTGAAGGGTTGGGAATAGATTCAGATATTGACAACAAACAAACAAACAAACACAAAGAAACTATGCTCAGCCATTAAAACATATCTGTAGGTCAGATTTTATTCATAGGCTGCTTGGGTGTGACTTTGGGCTAAAGGTTTTTCTAACCTGAAGTTAGATTGAAACATGTGCCTTATAGGCGCCTGCAATGAGGTTGGTTCTCCTGAACATTTTTCCTGGCAAAATAGGATGCTTTTCCAATCAATACTGTATAAATCACAGGAAAGCTGTCCAAAGCCTCCTAAACTGGAGTAACCATTATGCAAGCTGTCATACCTGACTAACCCATCATTACAGCACCAGAGAAGCTGAGGGACTCCTACCTCATTTCTGGGGGAGCCCATTTCACACCTGAATAGTTCTTATTTAAAAAAGTCAGCCTGATACTCATTACAAACTTGCCTTTGCTAAAAGACATCCCACTGCTTCTCCTTAAGCACCCCTCTCCCCCAACAAAGTCCATTCCTTGTCATACCAGAGATAATTCTTCCTCCTCCATGGTGCTTACGTCTTTAGTTAATATTATAAAGGATAGATCAAGGGTGAATAAATATAATGTGGTTATATTATTTATGATAGCCTTTTTGGATTCCCACTTATGGCTAATAATGGCAAGTAAAACTCATTCTGTTTCTAAGGAATCAATTTGCTATTATACTCCAAATGTCATTATTTTGAAATTAATGTAACATTGTAGAAGATTTGTTGCTGCAAATAGAAACAGTTATAGCGCTGTCTGGTTGGTAGCCGCTGATGCTAGAAGGCCCCAGGTACAAGCCCTGACTGTAAATTATACCAGCTGGACTGATGTGTTCACCAAGGGCCCCTAGTGTGCACTGGGTATGCTAGTGTTAGAGACATTCTATCTGTGCTCTGGGCAGTGAGCACAGCCTTGGACCTGGGGCTATGGTGGGGACCAAGCACGTGCTGGAAGCTGCCTGTGTCATCCTTCCAATCTTGGTGCTTAGAGTCAGGGAGGGCGGGACTCCTATCTTTGGGGCCTTACTTCCCTTTGTATGCTGGGCTGCATTGTCCTTGTGTACCTGTATGCATGGCCTCACTGATCCAGCAGCCTCAGTCTCTCAGAGAAAAAGATGAGAACCTAGCAGTGGATTTGAGCTCTACTACTATCCTGCATCGCCAGGGACCAGTCGTTCGCCAATCCTCCTCCTCCATGCCTTTGTAGCATTTGATGCTACCAACCATACCCTTTCCATAGCTCTCTTCTCACCTGGCTTCCTCCAGACCCTCTGCCCACACCTTCTTTGTTATTATTTCTGACTGCACTTTATCCCACTGCCCTGTAAGTACAGGAATTCGTCCGCATGTGCTCCAGTCATTTCTCCTCTATTCTCAGGGCGATACCACCTCCCCAAGGATGAGCTCACATCTCTATCTCCAGCCTTGATCTTGCTCTTAAATCCCAGTCCAGCACCAACAGCTTCCTGTTATTATCCACCCCCTTCCCCCCCCCCAAGTTCTCTACCATGTAACAAACTCAGAATGTTGCAAACTGAGCTCTTCCTTCTCAAATTGCTTTTTCTCCTTTGTTTTTAATTTCTGTTAATGGTACCCTCTTCCCAGTTACCCAAGGGCCCTCCGAGGACTTCCCTTCCTGTAAGTGTTGCTAGGTTCTTGACTGAAAACACATCTCAGATCATGTCACTCCACTGCTGCAGAATCCCCAGAGACTGACTCCTTCTTTAAAAACGTATGTATATTTTTTGAGTTTTAAAAAATTTGTTGAGGTGAGAGTCACACAAACATAAAATAGCATTTGTTTTATTGGCATTTAGTACATTCACAGTGTTGTGCAACTAGTTCCAAAACCTTTTCAAAACCAAAATGAAATCCCATACCCATTAAGCAGTCACTGCTCATCCCCCCTCTCCCCAGTCCCTGGAAACCACCAATTTGCTTTCTGTCTCTATGGATTTATCTATTCTGGATATTTCATATAAATGGAATCATATAATACGTGACCTTTTGTGTCTGGCTTCTTTTACTTAGCATAATGCTTACAAGGTTCATCCATGTTGAGCGTGTATCACTTCTTTATTTCCTTTTATGGCTGAATAATATTCCATTGTAGGTACATATAACAATTTATTAGTCCCTGCATTCACTGATGGACATTTGGGCTGTTTCCACCTTTTGCCTATTGTGAATATTCGTTTGAGATAAGACTGATTCCTTATTGCTGTAGAAAAGGGCTCAGCAAACATTCGGTAAAGTAAATATTTTAGGCTTTGTGAGCCATAGGCTCTCTGTCACAATTACTCAACTCTGCCATTGTAGCACAAAAACATCCATGAAAAATATGTGCACAATTGGGCTTGGCTGTGTGCTGTGTTGCAATAAAACTGTATTTACAAAAAGAGGCTATGGGCTAGATTGGGCCTGTCAAATTTGCTGACTCCTGCTGTGGAACAAAGATGAAGCTCCTCTCCCTAGAATTCAGCATTGTGCCACTCTCCCTAACCTTCTACCACTCTTTGCCATTGCCTCGCAGTTCAGACTGGAACAGGGTAGAGGTGACCACAGGTGTCGAGGGAGGAAAACAGGGTGCTGTGGGTAGAGAGGAGGGAGATGTGATTTGGATAGAGTACAAAGGAATGTAGCCAGACAGAGCCCTGGGGAGAAATTTCTGGTCTCACTGCCCCAAGGCCTTGAATGCCAGGTTGAGAAATTCTTAAGTGTTATGTTTGTCTGCCATAGTTCTTTGGAGGAAACTTGGGCTTCCAGGCTTTCTTAGATTGGGAGAACAATACTGAGATACTCCTGTGCCAGTGTTAGAGAGTCTGAGAAGCACTTATCATTGGGAGACTTTCACGGAGCTTCTGCAATATTCTTGGGTTAATCTCATTTTAAAAGATGGAAAGGAAGGAGTTCATTGTCTGGAACATACCTTCTAGAAGAGTTGTAATTCACAGAGCTTGCAGAGAAGAGCTCCTGTAGGTGACAGAAAGGCCTCGAGGGACAAATAAAGAAGCATTTATGGATGAAAACTTGAGCTGAGTCCTTCTCGCATGAGCAGAAAGCCATCTGGGTGACACAGACTGTGGTGGGTGTGTGAGCACCTTTGTCCTTGTACCTCATACGGGCACCTGCCACGTGTATAGTTTATGTGATTTTGGAAGGAGAGACATGGGAAGAACAAAATGCCAGGGTGGAAGGCATGGTTTCCAGAGATCTTTTGTCTGAGGGAATAGTCTGGCTGGTAGCTGTTTTCTTTATGTTACAAACTTTTGCAGATACAGGGCAATACACATGGTTGGTACCAGGGACTGGGAGTGATGGAGCCAGGGAGGAGAGTTCCAGTCCCACTTTCCTGCTTGATAGATGTGCAGCTTGCAAATTGCTTTACTTTTCTGGACACCTCCATTTCCCCATCTGTGAAATGAGAGGTCCCCTGCTCTTAGCCCTTTGGCTGTCTGTGAAACCATGAGTCTGCCTGTCCCAGCAGTGTGAATCTGTGAGGCATCACAACCTGTCTTCCCTCTTAGACCCTTCCTGGCCTGCTCTGGGCACATGGGAGCCTCTCCTTTAAGATACCTTGCTCTTGACTTGTGTCAAGTTCCACATTATGTGAACATCTGCCTGGCATACATCATTCCAATTCATTGTGCTAAGGTAGGCTCTCTCTTTTGCATAGCTTTGGGAAATTTCATTTTCCTACCAACAGTTCTCGGGATCAAGTCCTTATGAGCCAGCTAATTGCCTTCTGGGACACATTTCCTCCTTCACTGGGTCATATACAACTATGTTGTCACCAAAATCCATTTCCTCTTTCCTTTTTAAGCCCCAGTGAGAATGAGAATACATTCTTAGACTCTCTTGTCATTAAACGTGGGCTTGTACTGAGTTCTGGCCAATGGAATGTGGATGAAAGTTATGTATGTTATACTGCTTTCGGGCATGGCCCATGAATCCCCACCACCTGTGATTTTCATTCTTTTTCCTTGTATGCAGAAGACTCTAAGACCATAAGGTTTGGTGGAACTATAAGAGCCCAGGTCTGTAAATCTATGTTGGACGATTGCATGAGTGCAAAGAAAATGCTCATTGTTTTAAGCCACCAAAATATTGACATTATTTGGTACAGCACTTAGTCTATGCTAACTAGTATGCCTACTATGTGTTTGGGACTGGAGGTCTGAAGGTAAGATGATTTTTCCCTTTGGAGATGCCTCCAGTCTGGAGCATGGCTCTTCAAGAGCATGGCTAGGAGGAGAGGAAGTTTTGGCCATGGGTGGAAGGATCAACTTCAGCGATGAGGACAAACCATGTCAGCATGAGAGGAAAGGACAATGTGAAGACAAGAGGGCCAGGATAAAGAAGCTAGTTTCTGGGACAATGGCCGAGTCTAGAAATAACCTTCCCTATTTTCTCAACCAAGGGCTGGGATTTTCCTGCCTATTGGATCCTGACACTTCCTATTAACCTTTTTCTTTGCGAGACAGTGGAAAAAGCTGCCCTGAGAACCTCATGATAAGCAGGTGGAGGGTAATTGAAGTGTTATGGAGACATGTGGCCTTCCTGTTTGGCACCAACCAGCTCCTGCCAACTCTTGTCTTCCAGAAGAATTAGTTGAACTTGTTGTTTGTTGGGAGGAGGGGATAAGAACACCCATAGACAGGTCAGAGATTGAATATCAGCTCTCAGTCTGACTAGTGAGATTGGATTAAAAAACATTTGTCTTGCATAAGTTGGCATTCTTTTGTTCTTGGTGGTTTTTAATTTAAAATTATGTAATGGAGTTTTCGAGGAGATAACTATGTAGAGGAGGGCATGTTAGCCGGGAAAGGCTAACTCTTATAACAAACAACCTCAACATTTTATTGTCTTATTATAATAAAGGTTTGTTTTCCTCATCACATCCAGCATGGGTCAGCAGAGGTGCTGTGTACTATGTAGTTATTTAGGACAAGAGATTTTTCATTTTGTGGCTCTGCCATTCTCTAGGACCATGGGATTCAGTTGGTGGATGGGAAAAGAGAGGGTGGAGGATGGTGTGGTGGGTTTTCATGGGCCAGGCCTAAGAACTTCCATTATGACATCGATCTAGCTTCCACAGGTCAGATTCAGGTACACCTCACTGTGAGTCATCATGGGAAATGTGGTCTCATTACATGCTCAGGAAAAAGAGGAAATGGGGTAGGATGGATAGATAGTAGTAGTCTCTGCCATGGAAGGAAAGTCATTTAAAAAAAAATTTGCGTGGGCCTCTTGAAAAGCTGTTGTTCATAGGTAAATATAAGGAAAGCCAAATCGTAAAACAAAACTATCATGCTGTTAGTAATTTCCTGAAGAGTCCCAGTAAGACTATGAGCTAGCTCTATGCCCTGAGACTTCTGACTCAGACTGAGTTCATCGACTGATTAACTCAGTTTCATTTCAATTCAGGATGGAGCTTAATACCTGGGAACTTGTTGAGCTTCCTCTTGGATTGAAGAGTCATATTTCAGTGGTGCTGTCTAGGCAATAACTGCTTCTTCCTTCCTCTGGATCCTTCCATAAGTCTTTAGAAGGCCTTAATTCTGGAATAATAACACTGATGGGTTCCTGCCAAAAGGGAGCTAGCTCATGACACTGAGCTGATGTGCCCTAAGACCAAAGGCACACTGGGATGGAACCAGCATGGCATTTAGCAGGAGAAGTTGGCTCTTTAAATGACTAAAAGTGGGACAAGGATGTTCCACAAATGAAGGATGATTAGAGGCGTTTGCTGAAAGATGGGTTGACTAACACCTTTGCAACTTTGGGCCCATTGCTGTATGGTTCCTTTCATTCATTTCACATATGAATTGCCAGTATTGTTCAATCTTCTGCAACCTCACTTTGCGAACCTCAGTTCTACCAAGAATCTGGGAACTTTCTAATTCACCTTTTCTCCAGCTTTGGAGAAATTACTTGTAAGCCTAAGTAGAACTGAACAATTTTCTACAAAGCAATTTCCTGAATGTGGAGGGAGTGACCAAAGAACGAGATGAGCTCACAGATTTTAGCTTTAAAAACACCTAGACCAGATTGCTCTACATTTGAAATTTGCTCTGCTGACCAATGTCTTATCCTAGAGAAAGATGCTTTTAAGAAAAAATAGATACAAAGAGCTTAAAGAGTCCAGATATTTTTCCTAATGACCTTATTAGAGAAATTACACCCTGAGTAACAATATAGTAGAAAACTATCTATGGAGTTACTTAGACTGAAAATCTGATTACTTGGAAAGAAATGGTAACTGTCAGCAGTATTCAGGTTTGAATTAATCCTAGATTCCATGGCCCATATTCATATATAAACATGAGTTCTTTAATCTACATATATTTGGTATTCATTCTTGATTATCTCTTTCAGCATAACATTAAAATGATTGCATGCCACAATGGAGTGTGTGTTGGTTTTCAGTGAGAGGTAATAGTAAGGACCATTTAGCAGTTCGAGGTCTACCGAGCAGAGTGAAGTAGAGAATTGAAGCTGTTATTCAAATGATTATTTCTCATTATTATTAATTAACGGTAACAATAGAAGCTACTGTTTATTGAAAGCTTGCTCTTGTCCCAGGTGTTTGGCATGTATTATCTCCAGCCCTGACAACAGCCCGAAACCAAGGCTCTGATGTGTTAAGGCTCTGAGGTCACCCGGCCAGGAAAAGACAAAGTGAGTTTCAAAGCTAGGGCTGTTGACTCCAAATGCTTTTCTTTGTTTTTGCATAAATATATTAGCTTTAGTCACAACCAATAAAATGTACACTTTTTAAGTGAACAGTTTGAGTTTTGACAAATTCGCACATTCATGTAACTACCATCCTGATTAAGGTGTAGAACATTTTCATCACCTAGAAATTTCCCTCATGACTGTTTGCAGTCCTTTCTCCCACCTCCAGCCCCAGGCAACCAGTGACCTGATTTTGGTCACTATAGATCATATCTATCTTTTCTAGAACTTCATAGAAACCTAAAATAATCCTTTATAGGACATCAGTCTATGGTCACCCACCATTGCTGATCATCAGAAAAACAGAAATGGTCTGTATCTCCTCTAGCCCATTTCTCCTTTGTGCAGTGTTAAAGAAAAAATTAATGATGACACTTGTTAAAGATGGTAATGAATCCTTTATTCAATGAGGGTTTTGCAATAGGTAGGAGAGAGAGGTACTTAGAATACAAAGACAAGTGGGGTTTTACAGCCAACAAATAGTGTGGGGATCAGTAGATGGAAAATTACTAACACAAAACATTGGGATAAGGGAGGATTCTGGCTAAATCCAGCTCGACAGATTCCTGCTGAAGGCAGGGTGCTGATAACACCAAGGCCACGGGTTCGGATCCTATATAGGGATGGCCGGTTTGCTCACTGGCTGAGCGTGGTGCTGACAACACCAAGCCAAGGGTTGAGATCCCCTTACCGGTCATTTTTTTAAAAAAAAAAAAAAAAAAAGAACTTCATAGAAATGGAATCATGCAGTGTATATTCTTTTGTGTTCATCTCCTTTGCTTAGCATAATGTTTTTAAGTTTCACCCGTGTTGTTGTGTGTATCAATCTTTTGTACCTCCAAAACTTCACTGTCGAGTTTTGTTCTGTATATCTTAGGCAAGAGTTGTTTTGCTGGAGTCATAGCAGTTTCTTTATAGTGATGGGTGGGATAAAGGTGTGGATATCAGATTTTCAGATGGGATTTGATGGGATCAGAAAAGACTAGAGTGAAGGGGTACCTTGGAATTCTGTCAGTGCATCTATAAAATGGGTATGACAATAGACTTCTCTGTGGATTTATTGTGAAGACTAAATGAGTGAAAATGTGTAGTACCTAGAGCAGTGCTAGGCATGGAGTAAGTGCTCAGCAGTTGGAAATTATTGTGCTCCCCACCAAAGGCATGAACTTGAGATGGTGGACACCATAGCAGTAGAGCTGCCCAGAGCCCATTAGTTGAGTGGAGCATCCAGGACACATACTCAACAGGTGATAACTGGTGGCTCATCTGGGCTTATGGTCCAAAGAGATTTTGAAGAGTTGAGGGCGATTAGTACAGTGGGGGACTTAGAGATGCTCAAACTGGGACAGCCCACATTTGATGGTCAGGCCTCTGAGGTCCGACATGAGGTGGCAGTCGGCAAATCTCATCTGCCTGGCCCCTCGAGTGGGAGTGTTTGGGACTAGGATTCAGAAATAGAAAAGGAAGCACTTTCAGAACAAGCTGTGCCATCCCACAGTCGAGTGGGTCGTCAATCTGGAGGAGGAAGGGTAGGGACGAAAAGGAGTCAAGAGGTGTTTATTTTGACTCCAGAATTTCATACACATATATGGAGTGCTTATCATGGGCCACATAATGTGGTAGGCACTTTCACTGACTACCTTATCATTTGTCTGTCTGTCTGTCTGTCTGTCTGTCTGTCTGTCTATCTATCTATCTATCTACCTACCTACCTACCTACCTACCTACCTTCATCTTTCTATCTACCTGGCTATCTAGCTACCTAACTATCCAGTTAGCTATCTAGTTATCTAGATACCTACCCATCTATTATCTAATTTAAATAAATTTTACTGAGGCATATTTTATATACTATAAGGTACATAGATCTTAAGCATATGATTTGACAAATCAACTGCATACACTCTTGTAAAACCTGTAATCTTATTACGATTATATGTTTCCATCACCCTAGAAAGTTTCCTTGTGCCCCTTCCCCCTTTCTCCCAAGCAACAATTAATCTGATTTTTTTTTTTTTTTTTTTTTTTTTTTTGTGGCTGGCCAGTACAGGAATTGAACCCTGGACCTTGGTATTATTAGCACCACACTCTAACCAACTGAGCTAACTGGCTAGTCCTAATCTGATTTTTATCAGATAAATTATGTCTATTCTAGAACATCATGTGAATGGAATCGTACAGTATGCACTATTTTGTGTTGAACTTCTGGAGGAGAACATGGTGACCCTTATTAAGTGCTGAATGCATGCTGGGCACTGTGCCAGCCACATTTGTATCAATTATTTCATTCATTTTTCACAATAGCCCTGCAAAGTATAGTTTATTTCTGTATTGCAGACAAGGAAGCTGAGGTTCAAAGAAATTAAATAACTTGCTCACTGTCACATAGACGGAAAAGTGGCTGCTATGGACTAAATATTTATTCCCCACAAAATTTGTAGACTGAGATCTAATCTCCCATGTGTGGTAGTTAGAGGAGGGGACTGTGGATGTGATTAGGTCATGAAGGTAGAGCCTTCATAAATTAGTACCCTCATAACAGGGACCTCATAGACTTCCTTTGCCTCTTCTATCATGTGAAGACATAGTGAGAGTACAGCCATCTATGATCCAGGAGGCAGGCCCTCCCCAGACATAGAATCTGAAGCAAATATCTGTTGTTTATAAGCCATCTAATCTATATATTCTATTATAGCAGCCCAAATGGTCTAAGACAGAGATTGGTATAAAGAAGTGGGAATGCTGCTGTAACAAATACCTAAAAATGTGGTAGTGGCTTTGGAACTGAGTAATGGGACTGAAAAAAATTTGAGGTGCATGCTAGGAAAAAGTCTATATTGCCTTGAAAAGATCTCTTAAGGTGATTCCAGTGAGGGCTCAGAAGGAGAATAGGAGAGCTGTAGAGAAAGCCTCGATCTTCTTAGAGAATACCTAAGTAATCCTGAATACAATGTTGGTAGAAATATGGATGGTAAATGTCATTCTGATGAGGTCTCAGATGGAAATGAGCAACACATTATTGGATAATGGAGAAAAGACAATTATTTTTAAAAAGTGGCAAATAACTTTGCAAATTGTCTTCATGTTCTAGTGTTTTTGTGGAAAATAGGACTTGTGAGTGATAAAATTGTACATTTAGCTGAAGCTGTTTCTAAGCAGTGTTGAAGCTGTGGCTTGACTACTCCTGACTGCTCATAGAAAAGTACGAGAAGAGAGAAATGACTTAAAGTTGGAATTGTTGAACAAAAGAGAAGCATAACTTAAATATTTGAAAATTTCTAAGTCTATCCATATTGCAGAAAAGGTAAAACATTAAGGGCATGGCCAAGCAACCATTTGATAAGGAGATTAGTATAGATCAGCCATCTTAACAGAAGCCAGGGGCTATTCTCCAAGACAATGGAAGAATGGTCTCAAAGTTGATTCAGAGATCATCAGAGCTGCCACTCCCATTGCAGACTCAGAGAACAAAGGCTGGTTGTGGGGTGCAGAGAGATTTCACAGGAAGTGCTGCTGGCACTTGCATGACCTCAGCATGCCCTACCTGGCACCACCTCACATTGCAGGCTCTGCTTTCCTCACCATGGTGCCACACTCTTTGGTTAACCCAGGTGGGCTTCAGTGGGCCCCACTGCAGCTTGGGCCACAGTGTCTGCTAAGACAATGGCAGAGCCTGAATTCAAATTCGAATCTGTTGACTACACAAGCTTTGTTCTTTCAGTAATACTGCCTAATTTTTCTTAATCTTGGTGTATTACATTTTATATTGTATTAGGTTGTATTGAAAACTGCAGCATCACCTACTCAAAAGATAAAAAGAACCACTGATCACAGTCTGATCATTGGAGCATGGTGAGGTGTGGAGCAAAATTTCCCTTGGTTATTCCTGATTTCCATCTCACTGATGACCTTTGTGTTGTTTTGCATGAAGTATTTATTACTTAATGACAGATTTTCCCCATTATAATACCATTTCAGAACAATTAGGGGAGTTGCAGGGGCCTGGGTCAATGGAGTGTGGCCACATTGAAATTTGGAATCCATTTGTTCAATGTCACTTTTCATGTTGGGGCATATTTTCTCTTCTGCTCCCTCCCTCCTTTCTTCCCTTACATCCTCTTTTCTCTATCTCTCTTCCTCCTTCCTTCTTTCTCCGTCTCTCTTCTTCCCTCTCTTGCTCTTTCTCCTTATCTCTCTTCCCCCTCCTTCTCTCCTTTTCTCTTTTTCCCTTTCTTTTTCTCCCTTCTTCCCTCTGTCTTGCCCTCTCTCACTTGATTTCTCATTACCTCTCTCACTGTCTTGCTTTCTTACTCTCTCACTCTCTCTCATGTGCTTTCCTTTTCTTTCCTCTATTACTTTTTCTATTTTTTTAAGATAAGGAAACCACTAGAGGCCTAAGTTGCTGAGAGGCATATGGTGCTATGAAAAGGCCATTGGGCCCTCTAGAAGCCCTGATGTTTTTGCACCTGCCCTGCCACTCTCAGTTGTGAGCACAAGGGCAGGGCATGGAAATCTCTGCATATTATTGCTCTTCTGCAAAGTGGGTGATAATTCCTTCCCTGCCTGTTTCCCTTCTTCTCATTCATTTGCTCATTTAATGCATATTTACTGGGTGCTTTCTGTGTAACAGACACTGGCTTAGGCATTTAGTGGGAGAAGAAAACAGACTTGGTCCCTGACCTGTGGACATTATATTCTGGAAGGGAGACAAAGAATAAGTAAATAATCATGTGATTGGTTGTGTGGGTCTATGACTAGCTCATAAACTCTCCGTAGTTGTCACACTCATGTTGCTCAATCTAGAGGTACATGGCATATTTCCTGGCTCAGCGCTTAATGGTCCAGAGCCTTTGCTATCACTTTCTCAAAAAATTATAACTTTTTATTTTAAAATAGTTTAAGATATATGAGAAGTTACAAAAAATAATATAGAGACTTCCCTATACCCTTCACCCAGCTTACCCTAAGGATAATGTAATATCTTACATATGCATTGTACATTGTAAGAACCAGGAAGTTGACTATTAACTCAGAGTTGAACCTTATTCAAACATCATCAATTTTGAAATGCATTCTTTTTCTCTTCTGTTCTTTCCTTTCTCTTCCTTTTCTTCTTTTTTTCTTCTCCCTCCCTTCCATACTCTCTTTCTTTCTTAGTTCTGTAACATTTTATCACATGTGTAGATTCAAATCACTGTCCCCACAATTAGAAGGTGGAAGTGACCCCTCACCATAAAAAAAACTCTCATTTTCCTTCTTAATAGTCATACTCTTCCCCCATCTCTAACCCTGGCAAGTACTGATCTGTTCTCCATCATTATAATTTTGTCATTTAAAAAAATGTTATGTAAATGGAACCAGACAGGATGTAACTCTTTGAGAATGACCTTTTTTCCTCAGCATGGAAGCCCTAGAGATACAACAAAATTGTTGCATGTGTCAGTAATTCATTTTGCCATCACTTTTAAAATAATAGGAATCAGGAATATGACACTTAAGGAAGAAATTCCCTTGTGAAAATACTTTGTTTTAAAGGCTAAACTTTACTAGATTTTTTTCCCCCTTAGAGACCTGGAATAATTGATCTATTTGTGTCTCATTAGCAAGTTGGCAAATTGGTAGACAATTATTTTTATTATTTAACTTGTGTTTTCCCACTGTTATAGTGAAGATTGTCATGGCCTCTTCATTTTGCTTTGAGCTCAATGTATTTGGAAAAATCATTCCTTATATCTGTTAGGTTAATGCCAGGTGCTGCAATGAACAACCCCTGAAAGTTTAGTAGGTTCACACAATAAAATTTTAAATCTAATTCCAGCAACAGACCATGTGTGTGCGTGCCTCATCTTTAAAAGGCTTTGCTCTGTAAGATGATTCAGAGACTTAGGTCCACCTCTTTTAGGACTTTAAAGCTCCCTGTATCCAGCCATCAGGTAGGGCAGAGTCTGGAGAAGCGCTGGATTTGAGGTTTGCATGGGTTGTGCCTAGAAGTGGTGTCAGACATTACTTCCATTTCCATTTTATCAGCTAGAATACATTCCTGTGGTTGGACTCAGCTGTGAGGTAGTGGGATGGGGGCGGAAGAGGGGAAGATGTAATTCTTTATGGGTAACAACAAACCAGAGCCAGCGCTACTCTATAGAAGACTGTCTCCATTCCCATTAAAGTCCCCATTTCAGGTTAACAATATCAAGGAAATGTAATGAATGTGGTCCAAGAGTTGAAGTTCTGGTTTTGACTCCTCCTGTGCAATCAAGGCAAATCACTTCCCCTCTTTGGGTCTCAGTTTTATTACCTATAATCAGCGTGTTAAATTAGATAATTTCAGAGGTTCCTGTTTAACATAATAGTTTTGCAGTGTACTAAGTTTTCTGGTCTCAGAAACACAGAAAAATCTCTCAGACCTTGGCTGAAGGTAGGTTCAGTAAATCCGAGTTAGTCTGTTAAGCCAACCCCACATTCACTGTTACTCATTCCTTTTTAACCAAGAGGCTAAGGGAAACATAAGCAGCCCTGGGACCACACAGCACAACTGCTGTGGGAAATAGAAGGGTTTTGACAGTTTAGTCATGAGAGCAGTAAACTCAGCCCCTGGTAAATAATTTACTTGAGGACTGGGAAGCTGGTCTCACTGTCTTGCCTATCTGGCTGCTTGAGGAATGGAGACAATTCTGGTTATGCTGGGAAGGAAAGAAAAATAAAATCTATCTTCCTTGTTCACTGACTGCCTATCCTTCATCCTTCCACCACCATTTCAGAGAAAGCCACAGATTTCTGTTTGCCAGAGCAGTGAATACCTCATTTCCAGTTTGCCTTGTTTCTGCCCAGCCCACGATCACTTGTAGTTCTGTCAGAGCCACAAGAAAGACTTAATATCAGTGAACAGCATGTTGATTGATGCTCTGTTTATATCCAGGGGAGGATAAAGGGGAGGAAGAGATAAAACCCAAATGTCTCCTCAACAGTTCCCCTGCCCTCTTAGCTGATAGGACCTGAAGGAGGCCAAGCCAAACTTGTGTGTTTCCAAGTCAGGTTTCATTTTGGGTTGTACTTATCATTTCTTTCATGTTTCTGAAGTTGCTTTTTTGCATGCCCGGGGAATAGAGCAGCTCAGCAATGAATTTAGTTCTCTGTTGTCTGGGTTTTTGGGGGTCGGTGCAACTTGGATGCTCATTAAGTTTACTGAGCCTCATCATTTTTAATGTTAGGCCCAAGGTAATATTTAATGAGGCTGAAAAGTATATTAATAAAATTGCTTGTAGTAATTAGTGGGAAATTATAATGGAAGGGTGATGGGGAGGTTTTAGAAATCAGTTAGGAGTGATCAAGACCAATCTTGTATGTCACTACTTATTATTTTTTGCTTTCAATCATCATGAACCACTATACCTTTGCATTTTTATCTTTGAGGGAAAGTCTTTGATTAGGCTCATGCATATTGCTATTATTTCGTGATATTTTGTTCCCTGCTGAGTATCATAGAGAGTTAGAGCTAGATGGGTCTTTAGAATAATTTGTAAGCCATCATGCTACCCCATAGAGATACAGGAATTATCTACCATTTCATCTTCATGGCACCTTACCTGAAAGGAGGGACTGTCAGAGGCTACGGAGTCCACGTGGGCTTCTCCAAATGTGAGATCAGGCGAAAGGACATCAGTGGGCTCATCAACTCGGAAAATATAAATGAAGGCAAAACCCTAAAAACTCTCAGATTTGGGAGGTAGAGATCAGGGACCAAGGTTTTAAGATAAAGGTCCTAAAATCTTTGTAACATCTCCAGTTTGATGTTTCTATTAACCCTTCTCCACAACTAGGTTTGGAGGTAAAACTTCTGAAATGAACAAGACTCTAGGAAGGCAGGACTTCCCATTATTACTCTGGTTGGGACTTGAGCTGGGGCTTCTCAGGAGTTTTCTTGTTGTACTATTGTTGTTATCAACTCTGGTCTTTTATTATCTTTTGTTCCTATTCTGATTGGGGAGTCTATGAAAAATCCTAAAGAGGACAGAAGCTGTCAGTATCTGAGAAAACAGTCATTAACTGATTCATGAAACAGGTACCTAAGTTATTGCGATATATGTGTTGATTTCCTCCTCCTTTTCCTCTGTTCCTTTCTCCCACATTTTCATTGAGACTCTGCTATGTGCAGGGTGGCCTGGGTGCTGGTTCCTGGGGATGTAGCAGTGAGCAGATCCAGCAATGATCAATAAACCATCCTCTAAAGCTGTGGGAAGCAGTCCAAATGTGCTGGACAGCTCCATGTTGGAAGAGGAGCGGGAGGTTTGAACTTCCTGGAAGATGGAGTGATATTTATAGGCAGGAAAGGCAAGGACAGGCTTTCCAGCCAGGGAAAAGAGCAGAGAGAGAGGCAGGGACAGAGGTATGCAGAAGAGATCAGGATCCAAGGAGCTTCACATAGTTGGATGATGCCCGATGGCTCAGTATCTGTTGTGTGAACGGTGGGTAATGGAGCCTGGAAGTTTGTATGTGATGCCAAGGGGGTTGCGTTAATCTAGTTGATGATGGACATGCCACTCAAGGGTTTTAAACAGCCTAGCCAGATTCATGTTTACAGAATCCACTCTGGCAATGGATGCATGGGGTGAGCTGGAAAGGAAAGCCAGGGACAAGGGACCAAGGAGGAGGCT
>NW_007727960.1:150673-152526 GCF_000696425.1 Galeopterus variegatus
TCAATAAACCATCCTCTAAAGCTGTGGGAAGCAGTCCAAATGTGCTGGACAGCTCCATGTTGGAAGAGGAGCGGGAGGTTTGAACTTCCTGGAAGATGGAGTGATATTTATAGGCAGGAAAGGCAAGGACAGGCTTTCCAGCCAGGGAAAAGAGCAGAGAGAGAGGCAGGGACAGAGGTATGCAGAAGAGATCAGGATCCAAGGAGCTTCACATAGTTGGATGATGCCCGATGGCTCAGTATCTGTTGTGTGAACGGTGGGTAATGGAGCCTGGAAGTTTGTATGTGATGCCAAGGGGGTTGCGTTAATCTAGTTGATGATGGACATGCCACTCAAGGGTTTTAAACAGCCTAGCCAGATTCATGTTTACAGAATCCACTCTGGCAATGGATGCATGGGGTGAGCTGGAAAGGAAAGCCAGGGACAAGGGACCAAGGAGGAGGCTATTGTAGTGACCCAGGTACAAGTGCCAATACTGGCATGAGGAGCAGTGGTATGAGAATAGAATGGAGAATAGAATGCTGCGAGAGTGGGTGATGGGGAGAGGGAGAAGGGACACAGGACAACAGCTTCCAGGTCAATGAGAATAGATATAAATGGAATCATATCAAATGTGGTCTATTGTGACCGGTTTCTTTCATTAGCATAATGTTTTCAAGGTTCATCCATGTTTTGACATGTATTAGTACTTCACTTCTTTTTATAGCTGAATCGTGTTCCACTGTATGGATATACCACATTTTGTTTATCTGTAACCTGTTGATGGACCCTTGTATTGCTTCCACCTCTGCCTATTGTGAATAGTGCTGCTATGGACATTTTGTGTACAAGTTTTTGTTTGAACGCCTGTTTTTAATTCTTTGGGGTATATACCTAGAGTGGAATTGCTGGATTATCTGGTAATTCTATGTTGAATTTAGGAACTGCCCAAATGGGCAAATGTATATTAGTAGTTGCTTAAGGTTGGGGGCTTTTGGAAGGTTTGGAGGGTAATAGGTAAAGGGTATGGGGTTTCTCTTTTGGTAATGAAAGTGTTCTGAAATTGACTGTGGTGATGGTTGCACATATCTGCGAATATACTAAAAACAACTGAACTGTACACTTTAAATTGGTGAATTAGACAGTATGTAAATCATATCTTAATAGATCTGTTAAAAAAGGAAATAGAATGACCTCATTCTATTTGAAGTTCCTCATAGGACCTTAATGAACTTGTAGATACAAATGCAAAAACATCCATTGCAGTTCAAAATTATGCATTTATTTGTACTTTTGTTTGTTGCACAAATAAGACTGAAAGCTCCTTGAAGGCAGGTACCACACTATGTTTTGTGCTATGCCCTGAGTCCCTTGCATGGTGCATGGCACACATCAGATATCCAATAAACATTCGTGAGTAAATTAATGAATAGCTTTTGCAGTTCAGGGAACTGGCTTATTATACATAGCACATGATGTTTCGTTGTATGGAATAGCCAACTGCCCTTGGCTTTGGGTTCAGTAAACATGTTCCTTCGCTCATTTATGTTGTGTTTTGAATTATTACCCCTGTGTGTTGCTGTGTTTCTTGTCAAGTCTACCACTATAAAGCCAACCACTTTTACCTCATACCAGTAAGGGAAGCTGGGCTGCCAAAGACTGGACTGTTTTGGGGGACAGTGGGGATCCCCAGGATACTTATATTCCATGTGCTGTGTTCAGCTCACCACTAGGCCATTAGTCTAAGTATCAAAAGTAGTGCCAGGATTTTTTCATTCATTTGTGTTTATTCTTTAAAATATAAAACCAAAATTACCTTTAAATGTTAGCTTTTTAAAAAGTTTGCTATATTTTCAAGTAAAAATTTTTTTGTA
>NW_007727960.1:153124-168235 GCF_000696425.1 Galeopterus variegatus
TACCTTTAAATGTTAGCTTTTTAAAAAGTTTGCTATATTTTCAAGTAAAAATTTTTTTGTAATTGTTTTCTTTTTGGTTCCTCTGAAGGCGTGTAGTTCCAATTTGGTGAAAAGGTTATTGATGAAAGGGGATTCTCTGTCTGTCTGTCTATCTATCTATCTATCTATCTATCTATCATCTCCCTATCTAAATCTTCCTCTAGCTATTTAGTTGTTGAAAGCTTGCTGAATTTTAGAGTAAAATATTGTCTTTGATAAATTTTTTTTCATAGAGAGATAGAGCTACAGTTTGATCAGTTTAATTCTTGTGTTGCCTTTGAAACACAAGAATGTGATTTATACAAGAATTTAGTACTGATTTTTTCTTTGGCAGTTATAGAGTTGCTGGAAATATGATAAGTGACCAAAGACTGGGGCAGCTTCCTGGAATGGGTGGATTCAAGCAGAATTTTGAGAGGTTTAAAGAGCTGATTTTGCTAAATATTTGTGTCTTACTCTTATGAACGAACAATTTAGTTTTGTCTAAGAACATCGTGATGGCAATTTAAGTTTCTACAAATATTCTGTAACTATTATAGATTCTCAAATGCCATCCACACCTCTCTAGGACAAGAGACCTGCAACTAAAGGAAGGGAAAGAGCATTTATTGCAATGCACAGTGTGCAGTGGCCTTGCCACTTTACCTAATTGGGTTTCTTTTAATCATTGTAGCAGACTTGCCTGCCATGATTTTGCCAGAACTCTTCATTGCCAGAGACCAATTTCAAACGGGTTAGCAAAAGAAGGGCAATATTACTGGTTCATGTGTCTAGGAAATCTAAGGAATGGCTTGGGTTTCAGGCATAGCTGGATCCAGGAGCTCAAAGAATGTCACTAGAACATATAAACATTCTTTCTGCCTTTCTCCATGTTTCTGTCTGTTGGTTCTATTGTACTTTCCTTTTTCTCTGCTGAGCTCATTCTCTAGAAAGTTCCATATTCACAGAAGCACCAGACTTGTGTCACTTGTACAATTTGTCATACCAGAGAACAGAGTCACTTTTTCCTGATAGCTTTAAAAAAGTTCCCTGGGATGATTCAGATTGAGGGAGGTTGGGTCATTTGCTTCTCTGGGAAACTATCAGTGCAGGAGATGGGATATGCTTTGACCGATCAGGCTCATGGCCTGTGCTCCTGCCAGTGGGAGTGGAGGGAAGGAGACAGGCCCATCTGTATCCCCTGGGATGAGTTTTCCACAGGAGAGAGAGGTTCTGTTGCCAGAAGAAAGGGTGAATGGCAAGTTTGCTATGCACACCAGTATTTTTGTTATAGGAGTGACATAATTTCCTTTTTTTAGATGAGTCCCAGAGAAGCTAAGTGGCCTTCCCATAGTTATTCAACTGTGAAGAGAGAGACCCAAGATCAAAGCTTATGCCTATCCAGTATCATAAGTTAAGCCATTACTGGTTTTCTATAATGAATTTGGACTCTATGGTATGAGCAGAAGCGTCTGGCACAGGGCTGGGACTATCAGTGGGCCAAGACACAGTATGAGGGAGAGCTTGGGACATATGACCTGCGAATGCCCTGCCAGGGTAGCTATGGCCTCACTCAGCACTAATGCAGATCTTTAGTGGCTGCATGGGCCTGACCTTTATTCTTAGAGTTCCCTCTCCCTGGAACTCCTTTCCTATCTCTTTTGCCAGCTGAAATTCTACGTACATTCAGTGACCTGGCTCAGCACCATCCCTGCCAGTGGTCTGTCTTGGTACTATAGCCCTCTGTGAAGGCAGACACCATGCCCTTTCCCCCTCTCTCTTCTCTGACAGGGTCCACACAGTGCCTGCCACGTGGTCAGGGCTGAATGAACTAGCCCCATCACAAGCTGGGTATCATCCTTGTAAGTTGTGTGTGGTGTCTCAGAGCTCAGAAACTGCACTGAGGATGCTTGGGCTCAGCTGCTCAGATCTCCCACTTACTAGCCTCTCCTTCCTCATCTGTAAAATAGGAACCATCAAAGATTGAGAAGATTGGCTGAAACAACCCATGTAAAATGCTTAACATTAAAGCTGGTGGCACAGCAATAACTCAGTAACTATTAGCAGTTATCGTTATCCACAGCCACTGGCTCAGGGACATTCCATGACTAGTCTAAGTTCATTCAATCAGATAGTGCAAAGCAGGTCCTTGACCTCAGGGTCTTCTAGCTCCTCACTTAGGAACTAAGAGCAGTAGTTAACAGGCCTCATGCTGCCACTTAAAGCATATTTAGGCCTCAAAGAAGGCACCAGTTGCCCCAGGAGAGCAAAGCTTACTTGTCAGAGTGATTCCTCCAGGGAATACTTGGGCAGGAACACACAGCATGTAAGAACTGGAAGCCTCATATCAAAGCTCCTCATGGAGGAGCAAGTTCTTCAAAGCCTTAGGTTTACCTGTGCCCTAGATGTGTGGATGCAAGGTGATAATCAGGTTCACACTCTGTACTGCTATTTATACTCCTATTACCAATGTCACACCTCTTGGGAAATACAGTGAAAAGATACTTTTTTAGATACTGAAGTAGAGAGATGGATTAGTGTTTTGAACATTCAAGGTGTTTATTTATGTATCTAATTTTGTGTATATCTGATTTTTACCTGGTTTTTCATGAATTCAAGAGGTCATAGATTCAATATATTAATTGATTCTTCTTTTTTCAGAGAATGTTAATTTTTTCTCATTGCAAGACTGGCAATGCTGTGATTCTTAGGAATTTGGACGCTAAACCCCCATACCTGCTCTGTGACTGTGGACCTAAGTCTAGGATGGCACATGCTGAGAGGTGATTGGTTGTCCTTGCCCCTGTTCCTGGCATTGAGAGGGAGATGGGGACAAGAACAGGGTGACAGCCTCGAGGCAGAACCATGACTGAATATTTGAGCCTTGTTTTCTTCTCTTGTTTAACCATCGCCTGTCAGTGTTGACGGCTTCATCTGACCCTCCTGCTGCTGTTCTGAGTCAGGCCGAGAGTGTGGCCCAGAAGAGCGGGTGGGACGTGTTACCTATGATGGAGCATGGCAGAGCAGAGGGGAGCAGGTGCCTTAGCAAGGGTCACTTGCAGGAAGACTGCTGTTGGTCTGTACCTCTCTCCTGCCATGGGATCAAGGACTGGACAGGGCTTCTCTGCATGTCACAAGCTTTGTCACTTTGTTGATACTATTTGCCTCTCTGTTGTGGAGCAGATGGTAAAAATACATTAGAAATTCACCATCACCAGAAAAATAAAAGTAGAAACACTTTTTTCCCCCACGAGAATTTGGAAAAATAATGGTTATTATTCCTGGACTTCTCTTTGGGGATCACCAACACCTGTCATTTTTACTCCTTAGTATCTCTCAAATATTTGCTGTTGTCTCCCTGTGGCCACTGCCTGGTGTCAAGCCCTCACCCTCTCATGCCTGCTCAGACACCCTTCAAACTGCCTCTAGGTAGGCTCCCTGCATCCTCTCTCCATATCCCCAAATCTGAATTGCACACGTGCAGCTACCACAAGGCTGTGTCTAGGATTCTGTGACTGGCTGCACCACTCTGGTGCTCACACCCTTCCCTGGCTCTCTGTGACCCATCCTGAGCCTGCCAGAAAGGGACTTCATAACCGACTGACCCCTGCCAGCCGAGAGGGCTGCCTCAGGGCTGCTGGACCGTCTGCCCACCCACTGCTGCCAGCAGCCTCTTCTGCATTTCGTCTTTCCCAGGCATGGCCCATTCTCTCAAGCTGCCAGCCCCCACTTCCTTTCTTCTGTCTGGAACCCAGTTGTCCCCAATCCCATGAGTTTACCTCCTTCTGGGAGTGCATCCCCATGCGTTCTCTGCTTCCAGGCCGAGCCCGGGACCCTCCTCTGCGTTCGGAGGTTCTCTTTTAGATTGCCTTTCACAAGCAGTGCATGCGGTTGATTGTCTGCTGTGGCCACTACATATGCAAGATCGTTGCAGGAAGGGCTATGCCTCATTCATCTCTGTAGCCCTGAGACGAGGAAGCAGCATGTTGCAGTGGTGATGAGACAGTCCTGTGTTCAAATTCCATACTACATATGCAAGATCGTTGCAGGAAGGGCTATGCCTCATTCATCTCTGTAGCCCTGAGACAAGGAAGCAGCATGTTGCAGTGGTGATGAGACAGTCCTGTGTTCAAATTCCACTTCCATCTGTGTGTGTTTGGGTAACTTGTTGAATGTTTCTCAGCCTCTGTTCTGCAGTTGGGACAAAACAGCTACTATGTTATGGAGTTACCCTGGGTACCCTGGGGACTCATTGAAGTAATTCTTGTAGAACTGTACCTGGTGTATCACCACCACCATCATCATCATTACTAGGTTCTGGAAAATGCTGGATACTCAGTATGTTCTTTTTAATTAGAATGACTAAATGGATGAGTGATAGGAATCATTTTGTTGAATTCCCACTTTATCTGAGATGGAGTCAATAAAAGATCATTAATTTTCACATCTCCTTTCTCCCTGAACTTTTTGTTCTTCTCCACCAAGAGGGGAGGGAATGTCCCTCAGATGTTATCAAAACACTTTACTTGCATAAGCGACCCAAGAACACTTGGAAGAGAGCCACTTTGCCCAATAAGCTAAAAGCTAAAGTCAGGATTCACCTCCCTGCTGGTTGAATGACACCCCATTTCCCCTCTTAAAAGAACTAAATAGCCTATATTTCTTTTTTAAATTAAAGTGAATGAAAATGAATTTCACAACTCCCCTGGAGATGACTGGAGACACACTGGGATGTCAAATAAAAAAGCTGGGAATTGCTGAGCTCAGGCATGGCACTGTGGGTTCCCAAGAAAGATGAAAGACTAGAAGCATCCAGCATGCAGGAGGATGGAGGGGGAGGGAGGAGGGAGAATCAGGGAAGACGGATTATGAGGCATAGATGTGGGGGGACGTGGGAGCAGAGAGAGGGAAGGGAGGGCTGTATTGAAAAGTAACTGTTGAGCAAATGATCTTTAACTTCGTTGAAAAGAATCAAAACCAGTCCAAGACATGCTGGATAATTGCCCAAGAATTATTCCTGGTTGCCCTATGAACGGTTCCTCACTATGCAAAAATATTGACAGCAGAAGGGAAATTATAGTTTTGAGCTTGGAAATGTCTCAGTTCTCTAACTTTGCTAACGAGATTTGAGCCCGTTATCCTTGTCTCACTGTGAGAAAATATTGACAGCAGAAGGGAAATTATAGTTTTGAGCTTGGAAATGTCTCAGTTCTCTAACGAGATTTGAGCCCGTTATCCTTGTCTCACTGTGAGCCTTCATCAACGGCAGAACTTGTATCTCCTAAGGGTTTGTCGGCTGAGTTCATTTCAGTCTGACAAATGTGTATTGAAACCCAGGGTGTGTTGAGGGCCAGGACAGGAACCGTGTGGGATGCCAGAGTCGGGATGACTAGTTCCTTGGGCCCAGGGGTATTCCTGGTGAGATGTGGGAAGCCATGGGAGAAGTGCACGCCAGCCCTACCTCAGCCCAGTGCCTGAGTCATCCTTCCTCAGAGAGGAAGTTTCTCTGTAGCCTTTTTAGGCCTTAGGTGAGATCAGTGTCACAGCTTCATTAGTGTGGGCCTCTGTTTGCTTCTTCCTGAGTTCCCACCACCCCCAGACTTCCTTGTGGCCAACTACAGTGATTGTCTTAATTCATAAAACAAAGCATGTTACTCTTTTGGCTCTTCATTGTGGCTGGCTTCTTTTTGCACTTGGAATAAAATCTAAATTCATTAGCGTGTCCCACGAGGTCCTGCACGGTATCACCCCCACCAACCTCTCATCTTCTGTTCTTTGCCATTACCAGACCTTTGCACTCACTCTCCCCCCTCTTTGGAATGCCGTCCCTGAACTCTGCATAGCTCAGTCCTCTTGAGCTTCCAGATTTTGGCTTAGACGACATTTCTTAGCTGCAGAATGTAAATTTGCCTGCCCTGCCACTGGTCCTCCCTTTCTCTCTTTGTCATCAGTAATTGTTCTTTGTAATTATTATTTGTTTCCTCACTCTTGTCTTTCTTCTTCCCCTAGGTTGTGAGCTCAAAGGGGGGGTCCTTATCTGTCTTGTTTGCTGCTTTGTCCCTGTGCTTGGCACATAGTAGTTGCTCAATAAACAATTGAAGATTGAATTGCTGTACCTGATCTGCCCACAGCAGCCATGTCAATATGAAATAACTCGAATAAAGGAATAGGCTGAAGGAAGGAATTTTAGGGACAAGAGTTATTATGGAAGAAATGCTACTAATTCAAAGGACATGGGCCAAATCCCCTGGCCCCTTGGACTTGGGTTGCCCTGTTTCTAAAAGAAATTATCCTCAAGAATCTTCCCTCCTGGCTCTCAAAATTCTTCAAGTGTAAAAGCTTCCAGACGTAACAGTCTCATGATTGACAGCTCTTTGGCCCAATCCTGCCCCAGAAATGTTTTCCTGAAGACATGTTCCTCCCTGCCTGCCTGTCTCAAGGTGACATTTTTAGGCTTAATTAGAGGCTGTTAGCCCTTCTTAAGTAGTCACATGGCAGACATGCCAAATAACCTTAGCACTGAGTGCTGGGATAGGAGAGTGGAATAACAATTTGATTTCATGTAGTTAAAAGCCAACGGCTTCTACACCACAGTTGCTCATTTCCTCCCTTTAACAAGTCAGATGAGTTCTGATGAATTTTTCAGTTTGTTTGATAACATTTTATTGGGTCGTCTACACTGTGTACCACATTGGATCAGAAGCTGTGGGAGGTACTGTTGAAAAAAGCTCCCATACTTGACTGTGTTTGATCCTCCCAATAGCTCTTTGAGGCAGGTGCTATCTGTATCCCCGTCTTACAGGCAGAGAAGCACAGACCTGCAGAGGCAACCTCAATTGCAAGGCACACATTAAGTAGGTGTGAGGCAGGACTTGAATCCAGGAAAGAGGGAAACACTACATGTGGTGTCTGCTCCTGAGGAATGTATGATGTATTGACTGTAGCAGGAATGACACACGAGAAGAAATTAGTAGTTGTGCAGCCCACTCTGTGCACATCCAAGTCTTCCTCTCCAGAGTGGGACACTGTAGCCTTTCCTGGCTGATGCCCCTGGCAGGCACTGTGGCCTCCAGCCTGCAAGGCTGCCCTAGTCCCAAAGTCTGCAGGTGGCCACCCCTGCTCAATGGCCCCCCTAGCAAGACCTGCCTCTCTCCTCTGCCAGCCCCTGCCCACCTGTGGGTGTGCCCTTGTGTCGGGCTTCCTGGCTGGTATTGCTTTCTGGTCTCCTCCCAGGACAAGAGGCTGTGTTGGGGCCCCAAATTCCACCTGGGATTAACCATTCTGTGGCCCTGCAGGCTGGCCTCTTGCTGCCAGCAGTTCCCAGTGGTGGGGACACAGAGAGAGGGAGAGGGAAGAAGCTGTGGGTCTGACAGTCTTACCCACTCCCAGCCCCGTGACGTGAAAGCACTTTATAAAAATTACTTTCTTTGCATTATTCAGGCCACTCACTCACTCACTGGGTGACCCTGGAAAGGGTCATTTTACCAATTTGTTCAGTGGGAAAGCTAGATGATAGTTGTACAAGTCTGTGGCCTGTCCTTGTTCTTTGGCCTGTCTTTGACCTTTAACACACTCCCCTGTGAAGGAATGTAGTGGGAGGGTCATGACTGTTGGAGGGAGTAGGTGCAGGGTAGGGTCGGCGGCCTGCAAGCTGTGAAACCTTGGGAAAGCCAGTTAAGCCTTCTGAGCCTTGATCGTAACATAGGATCAATACTAGAACCTTCCTCAAAGGTTATTTGTGAGGATTGAATGGGATGACTCAGGCAAATTATTTACTGTTATAATATCCTGTGTCTAGCACACTATAAAATCTGATTACATAATACCTAAACATTAGCTATGTATTTTTTCTCTTTCCTCCTCACTGTATTTCCTGACTCTCCCCTCTTTTGTTTCTCTGGACATGGTGCCCTTCACTCTTCTGCCTTTTGCACTGAAATTAATCAACCCATCAGTGCCTCCCTGAGGGCTGAGGGAAGGCATCCATCGCTGGCCTCTCAGAGTCTGGCCAGACACTGTGTATTTGCAATTGGTGCTGACCTCAGAAGTGCCTGGATTCCTGGTAGTTGGCAGGTCTGGCTCTGGCAGGAGAAGTCTCACTTTTCATTAAGACCAGAGTCCTGAAGGTCAGAGGAACAATGGATTTATCTCATCCAGCACTTACAGGCTGTCTATATCCCTTTCATGATTGTGATGGACCACATGTAACCATGGGCCACTGACCAGGAGACCTGGCCACAGGGTACTTGGCATTGAAAATCAATGATTCTACATATGAATGGCAACATGGTTGGAGTACAGGCAAAATAGGAGGAGACCAGAAAAGACAAGGTACAAATAACACAATTGAGGTGATCTGAGAGAAAAGAAGCTCAAACTGGAAGAGGAAGGGAGTGGCTTAGACAATTGGAGCTTGTGATACAGGAAACCTCGGAAGGAAGGGTAGCTGGATGTGTGGGTGGAAGAATGCCCTCCCCTCTACTGTGGCCCAAGCCACTCTCCGTGTGTGGCCTTTTTTGTACTTAACCAAGAAGAGAGGCAGATTTAGCTCTCTGTTCTTAGGCAGCGGGGGGGTTACAAAACCTCTGCTTGTGAAAGATTCTAAGGTCATCAGGGGGGACTGTTCCTGAGGCAGAGATCTGTGGGAATGAAACACTTTGCAGTTAGGTTCTTTTCTCTTTCCCTCCTGCAGCTGGGATCTGCTGTCCCCAAGAGCCCGTTTTTCATTTCCAGGGCAGAACCGACTGTTGGCTCTGGCAGGACAGGTTTGGCTTTAGGAGATGATGTACAGTATCTAAATGTGCTGCCTGGTTAGTAAATTATCCTCTGGATCACTGGATGATGAGACATTTTAAATTGCAGCCTGAGGGCTTTGTGGAGCCTCTGCATACTGAATTTGCAAAGGGAATTGGCCTTGAATGAACAGACAATATGCCTACTATGTGCCAGAAATACGACACCACTGTTTTTGAGGAATGTCTGTACCTAAAGTGGGAAAGAAAGAAAACTAGCCCTTAATGAGCATCTACCGTGCACCAAGCCTTTAACATGTTTTGTTCCATTTAATTATTACCATAAACCTATGGAGAGACCGTTATACAAATGGGGACATTGAGACTCAGTGATATTAGGCTCTGGTACATGACAGACATAGCATTTGAATTCAGAACCGATTGACTGCAAAAATCTGTTGTTTTCATTGAGTGACAAACATTTAGACCAAGGGTCAGCAAATGTTTTCTGTAAAGGGTCAGGTAGTAAATATTTTAGGCTTTGTGGGACATACAGTTTCTGGCACTCAACTGTGCCATTGTAGCATGAAAGCAGCCACTGATAATGCATAAACAAATAAGCTTAGCTATATTCCAATAAAATTTTATTTACAAAAACAGCTAGTGGGCCAGATTTGGCTGTGGGCTGCAGTTTGCTGACCCTTGTTTTAGAATATCTGGCATGACAGTAAATACTGCATAGGTTCAAGTAACAATGGGACATTAGGCTTACTTTCCAGCTGAAAATGATTCCCTTAAAAGAGGTAGGTCTTGCACAATGATATAAAGGCCAAGAAAAGTAGGTGGCATATTACTGCCATCCCTGAAGGCTGGCAAGGCTCTTTTAAGTGCTTTTGGGAAATGGGAGACTTGTCCCTGTGATCCAAACAGAAAGCTTGTGATAGAGATGGAGTTAAATGACAAAGGGAAAGATTGGTAGAATTTTTTGTTCTGTTGTCACCTTCAGAATTAAAAAAAAAATCAATTCTAAAGCTAATCAGAGCAACATGTAAGAACATTATTTGTATTTTTAAAAGAAAATTTGAATTTGCTGAATTAATGTCACACAGGAAACACTTAAGGAAGTAGTATAGCTTAGTGTGTGTGAATCTGGCTTAGCAAACAGAAAGATCTGGGTTCAGATCACAGCCCTGCCATGCACTAGCTGCATGTCCTGAGCAAGTTATTAAAGCTCTCTGAGTCTTGGCTTCCTCAACTCTTAAGTGGTTAGAAAGAGGTTGTAAAACTTTTGCTGCATTAGTATCACCTGGAGCGCTTGTTGAAGCACACGTTTCTGGGCACTATGCCCAGATTTTCTGATTTAGTAGGTCTGAGGTGGAGCCAAGAATTTGAATTTCTCACAAATTCCCAGGTGATGCTGATCCTGCTGGCATGGAGTCCATACTTTGAGAACCCCTGGGCTAGGGGATGCTAAGGGTTCCAGGTTGCATTTCCCAACAGACACATTTGTCAAGTGAGGATCTGAATGGAATCAGGAAGCAGAGAATTTCTACTGCATCCTCAGGAATCACAAGTGGGAGTGGGGAGACTCTACCAGCTTTTGAAGCGAAGTAAAATCACCCGTGGCGACCTGAGGAGGCCCCAGCCAGGTCTGGCTCTCAATAGTCCCATTAGGGAAGCCTCTTCTGGGAACGTTGTGCAAGGAAAGGAGAGAGGGACAGGGGGTTCCTCTTTGGCCCTCTCCCTAGAGGGTGGAGAAGTGTTAGTGGGAGTTTTCGTTTTTCAGGACCCAGGACAGCAAGGAGGACACCCTGCAAAAGTAGTCTCTGGAAGTGTGGCAGGGGACTGATAATGCAGGTTAAGTGCTTTACAGCACCGAGGCTGGCATACGGCGAGTGGCCGTAAGTATTAGATTTATTATTTTGTGTATTGTGAAAAAATTCATTGTTTTGGAAGTGAGTAAACCCTTCCTGCTTCCTCCCCGGTTCTGATCTGTATAGTTAACCACCATTAGCTTTGTGGGAGGGTGTATCTTTTAGGCATTTTCTTCACTGATAGTCATAATTCATAATTCTAAATAATATCATATAGTCATCTAAAGAATTGTAGTTTTTATGCTTTATTCCCACCACTGGTTTTCATCAGTCTTTTAAAAAATTTTTTATTGTGTACATGACAAATATTTTTGATTATAATTAATTCAGTTATTAGTGAGGTAGAAAAAATGTTTTCAAGTGTTTATTGGTGTTTTGCATTTTTTGCCCTTCCTGTGACTTAGCTGCTTATACCCTTTGCACATTTTTCTTTCAGATAATTTTCTTCTTTTTCATTTGTTTGTGCTCTTTGGATATCAGAATATTAGTTCTTTCTCTACCATATATGTTGCAATAATTTTTTTCTCAGGTGATTGCTTTCTTTTTACCTGGTTACAGGTTTTTATTTTTTGTCACTAAAATTTTTTTATCGTTTGCTTTCTAAGTTTTTATGTGGTGAAATTTATCAGTGTTTTGTTGCACTTTGGTTTTATGTCATTATCAGAAATGCCTTCCTCAATCTCATTAAGAGGTTTTTTTCTGGTGCTTTTATGGTTTTTTTTTTTTTTTCCTTTCCCTTCCTCTCTTCTTTCCTTCCTCCCTCCTTTTTCCCCTTCTTTTTTTATTGAAATGTTTAATGCATAGAGCACTTATTTTGGTGTGAGAAGTGAGGTAGGGATCGTGTTTTATTATTACTTTATTCTGAGATGTTAGCTAGTTTTCCCAATATCTATTATTGAATAGTCTATATGTATTCTACTTCTAGCAAATGCAACCTAAATAATATTCTTCCGTGAATTTTGGGGTCTAATTAGCTTCCATTTATTTATCTTTCTATTCTTACGGTGCTGCTATCTTGGTTTACTACTGTAGCTATGATATGTTTTTATGTTGAAAAGGATCATTCCTCCATTATTCTAAAATCTCAAAAGTTTCCCAGGCATTTTTGCCTGTTTATTCTTCCAGAAAAATTTTAGAATAATTTTGTCAAGTTCTCCCCTCAACATCCTATTTGGAGTTTGGTTGGCTCTGCATTGGATTTATAGGGTAATTTAGAGACCCCAGGCATTTTCGCAGTGTTGAGTCCTCTTATCTAAACACAAGATAAGTCTTGTCATTTACATCCTAGATCTCTTGTGTCATGTCTCTCAGTGGAATTTTAAAGTTTTCCTCTTCTAGGCTTTGCACCTTTCTTGTTTATTTCTTATTTATCTTTGTTTCTTTTGTGTGTGGGATAAGTGTTTCTGTTATGTTTTCTAATTGGCTATTGCTGGTACAAAAAGATGTTGTTTTTAGGCATACGTTTTATGTATGGCTCCCATGCTAAAAATTTTTTATCAGTTCTAACAGTTTTCAGTTATGCCCTTGGGTTTTAAGGTAGATAATAATATCATCTACAAATAATGATATGTCCGTCTTCTCTTTTTTAGTACTTATAACTCTCTTATTTTTATTTTTTGCTTGTGCTGGAAATTCCAGAATGAGGTTAAATAGTGACAATAGCAGACATCCTTCTCTTTTTCCCGATTCAATTATAATGCTTCTGGAGTTTTACTAAGTAGAATGGCTATTTTTTTGAGATAAGTATTCTTTACCATTTTGAGGAACTGGCATTCTATTACTAAGTTGTTATTTTTTTATATATCAGGAATAAATATTGAGGCTTCATGTGATTTTACCACATCGACTTATTATTTTTATGGATTGTATAATTAAATTTCCAAATATTAAACCATTGTTGTAATTAACTTTAATTGGTTATTATTTTTATTCCTTTAATATAGTACTGCATTTGATTTGCTGGTATTTTATACAGCTCCTTAATTCCTTGTCTGAAACCCTTTGGGTGAAATGTGTTTGTGATTTATATTTTATTAGATTTTAGGGAGGTAACATGGTGCATGCATTGTGAATGTTATGTAATAACCCCAGTGGAGTCTGGAGAAGTACCCTTTAATCAAACATATTAATATTTATGCAGCCAAACGTATGAATGCAAAGCTAAGTCAGATAAATGCTATAAGTAGACTTGGGACGGGTGTGGCCACAAAAGAAGTTTAAGTCAGGTTTCTACCATCTTGGGATGGGTTCTCTAGTAGCAGGCCCTGAGACAAGGGTTCAGGTGAGGACGATTGATTAGGAAGTGTTCCCAGGAAAAATGAATGGAAGAGTGGACAAATGACCGGGACGAGAAGGAGGCCAACAGTGCCGTGATATCAAAGTCCTACAGAGGGTAACTCTATCTCAGGTATACAGGGAAGTTCTGGGGACAGTGTGGGTGGCTCTTCAGGGCTCTCCCCATTGGGAAAAGGGAGCTGGAGTATTTATGCCCCTGTACCCCTCAGCCGTTGGTGAGGTGGCCTGCTGTGAGTGTGGAAAAGAGATATTTGACACAGGAGAGTAATTAAGCTTGTTCAGTGGACTCCAAATTCAGTTGTCTTAAACTGTTGTGAGCTCCTTTGCACTTAATCATTGGGCTGCCACATCCAGGCACTCCTGAGGACACAGCAGGCCTCAGCGGTTATTCTTGGTCATCTGGTTTTTTAACACAAATTCCCTCCCTTTTTTCCACAAAGGATCATGAAGCCCTGCAATGCTCAAAGGCAGAAATAAGGCTGAATCAGACAGAATCCTTGTTCTGTAGAACAGAGGCCAGAAAATTACAGCCCTGCGGCTTACCACCTGTTTTTGCAAATAAAGTTTTATTGGAACATAGCCACACTCATTCTTTTGTGTTTTGTCTGTCTTTTGCACTATAGCAGCAGAGGTGAGCATTTGCCACAGAGACCATATGGTTCACAAATTCTAAAATATTTATTCTCTGGTCCTCTACAAAAACAGTGTGCTGACCCTGATGTAGGAAGTCAAGATTCAGGCAGAGAGGTAACAGAGACACTCAGATGCTCAGAGCTAGAATTATCCTCTGTAGGACTTTGATATCACACTCCTGCTGGCCTCCTTCTCTTCCTGGTCATTTGTCCACACTTCCATCCATTTTTCTTGGGAACACTTCCTGATTAATCGTCCTTTCCTGAACCCTTGTCTCAGGACTTGCTGCTAGGGAACCCATCCCAAAGTGCCTTGGAGCTCAAGGTGATCCACTTCCTGGGTGGTTTTGAGGCACAGAGTGTTCTTGGACATCTGAGAGGCTGGTGCACTCTGAGGGGCCAGGCCTCACTTCCTAGAGCCCTCAGGGTTGGATTTGGGTGCCCAAGCTCAGCCAACCAGAGAGTGGTACTTTTCTTTCCTTTTCCTCTTATTCTGTAACTCCTGTGGGAGCCCTACTGGAGGTAAGTAGGATTTGCTTGTTCCTAGTCCCCTAATCCCAATGCTTTTCCTAATGAGTCCTGAAGAGTAGGTGGGGGTTGGATACCCTGAGGAAAAGGTGGGTTCGGGCTAGGCATCCCAAGGACTGGCCAGGATGAACGACAGATGGTGCCAGCTAAGCCCAGATGAGGTTAAGTTCTGGAGGGCTGGAGTGGGGAATCCCTTAGGTATGATCAACAGGAGGGGTGGAGCATTANGTTCTGGAGGGCTGGAGTGGGGAATCCCTTAGGTATGATCAACAGGAGGGGTGGAGCATTAGTGTTTCTTGACCTTTTTCATTGTGTTGGGAATTTATTTGCATCTAACATCTGCATTCACAGTTTTGAGATTTCAGCATTAGGGGCTATATCTCCTTTCGGTTTCTGAACCCTGGAACAGTTTCTGAAATGAAGGTTTAATTTTTTTTTTTTTTTTAGGATGCAATTCTTCTATTTTATTGTGGTAAAATATATATAACGTAAGATTTGCTATTTTAACCATTTTTAAACATACAATTCTGGGGAATTAATTACATTCATAATGCTGTGTGACTATCACCTCTATCTGATTCCAAAACTTTTTCATCATCCTGAACATAAACTCTGTACCCATTATGCAATAATTTCCCATTATTCCGTCCCCACAGTTTCTGGATTTTTAGCAAAAAATTTAAATTAGTGAAGACATTGCCTCTCAGCTTTACTTAATGCTACTTCCTAGAAAGTTCATTTGCCTTTGGAAGATTGTGGGGACTCAAGGAGTCCTCCCTTTTTCCTCAGCAGCTTCTACGCCAGGCCTTTCTTTGCTCCCCAGTCTGCTTTGGGGCCCCAGAGATACACACCTGACAGGTAGTATCAGTAGCAGTCCTGAAAGGGGCTCAATACCTCATTTGCTTCAGCTGTCCAGCCTCTACAAGATGCACCAAATGGGGGGTTCCTCCTTTTCTTCCTGCTGCGTTTTGGCCCTGAACTTCATGCCAGAGTTTGGGGCACTTGCGTTGAGAGGCTGCTGTGATATTGCTG
>NW_007727960.1:168958-169408 GCF_000696425.1 Galeopterus variegatus
CAATTTGTAACTAATTAACGTTGCTCCTTCCTAACCTGGCCTTTATTATGAGAAGCCAGGGAGAAATCCAGGAGTGGATGCTCAGAGGGTGGGAGCCCATGTGAGGATAGTAGAAGAGGAAGGCACAAGGGGACATAAGTCTTATCCTGACAATGACTGTATGTGTCATGCGCTTGTTCTCTGAGTCCTCAAAGAGAGATCCAGGAGAGGGCAATGGTCACAAGGAAGCAAAGTTGGATAGAGTGTAAGAGATGTACCCACTTGTTGTGACAATCATAGGTATCAAAATAGAACTGTCTTCCTTGGTAGTTCTTAGGTTCCTGCGTGTGGAACACACACACACACACACATACACAAAGACACAAACACACATTGCTAGACACATTCAAATTAATTCAAGTTTAAAGACACAATGGCTTGGCATGAGTTTTATAGATGGAAAGTTGTACG
>NW_007727960.1:169714-178856 GCF_000696425.1 Galeopterus variegatus
AATAGAACTGTCTTCCTTGGTAGTTCTTAGGTTCCTGCGTGTGGAACACACACACACACACATACACACAGACACAAACACACATTGCTAGACACATTCAAATTAATTCAAGTTTAAAGACACAATGGCTTGGCATGAGTTTTATAGATGGAAAGTTGTACCAGAGAACCTCCAAGGCCTCTGCAATTCTGTATTGCACATCACACATTTGTGTTTGGGAGAAGGTGACTAGAAAGGGAGTTGGACATTTAGCTGCAGCCGTTTTGCTTTTATTTATTAGTATTGTTATGGAATAAAAGCTTCACTCTTTACTGGCAGGCCAGTAAATGTAGGCCAGTCTCCTGAACCTAGAAGACTTGAAAATGTAGGAGGGAAGGGGAGGAAATTCAGTAATGACATGCACAGATCCTCTTTGATCTCAGGCATGATGCTCTGCAGGGGGCTAAGATAAGAGATTCCAATTCCCCTGTGGTCTTTTCTGAAACTACAGAGTCATTAGCTTTCCCCTGTTTATCAAGTGAACATAAACAGGTACAAAAATGGTTTCCCTTCTCCCTTCTGGATTAATTATATACGTTTTTCCCCCTTGAATTAATTAGGTTTATTTGCTACTGTTTCTTCTATGAAAAGATTTGAGACAGTGGGTAAGGGGCATGGAGAAAATTTGGATCACGATCAAGGCCATGTTGCTCCCCCCAGTACCCCAAAGCAGCCCTTTTCAGCACTGCCTGATATAATTTTCTGTGATGATGGAAATGTGCTACACCTGGCCTACCCAATATTGTGACTGTTGTAGCCACTGGCCACATGTGACCACTGAGCCTTTGAAATGTAGACAGTGCACTTGAGGAACCGAATTTTTAATTTTATTTCATTCTGCCTTGATGGGGATCCAGGAGAAAAGGACAAAATTCTGGACTGGCTGCATACAGGTTGTGTGATCTCAGGCAAGAGACTCCCTGAGCTTGTGTTTACAAAGACATAAAATCAGACTAGTAATGGAAGTGATGCATGTGGTAGGGCTGGCACATAATACTCATGCACAGTGCCTGTGATTAGATTTAACCATTCTGTGCCTGTGATTAGATTTAACCATTGTGCCCTAAATCTCAGTTCACTTGTTGCCCAGTCTTCACTGAGCTCCCTTCCAAGTCACAGTCAGCCTTGACCAGGGCAGGAAAGAGAGTCAAGGAGAGCCTTAGTGGTGGCAGAATGTAGCTGCCTGATGCAGAGACTGTGGCAGATTGAGCAGGATTTTAAAGTCACGATGATCAGACACCAGGTATTTTTGAGAACCCATGAAAGTTGGAAGTCTTCTCCAGAGAGAATGCCATAGGTCATCCTTTTGGTTAGTCTGTCCTACAGTGTGGCATCTCTGTTGAGATATTGAGGCCTTTTGAAGATAAACACCAATGGGTACAGGGGGAGAGTGTAGACTCTGAGGCAGACACAGCTGAAGTTGAATTTCAGTCCAATCCTATGGTCACTTGAGCAGATAATGTGACCTCACTAAGCCTCCATTTTCTTGTCTGTATTAATAGAACCTCCTACTAAAGGTTGTGTGAGTATCTTAGTCTGTTTGGGCTCCTTTGATGAAATATCTTAGACTGGGTAGTTAATAAAGAGCAGAAGTTTATTGCTCACAGATCTGGAAGCTGAAATACAAGATCAAGGCTCCAGAAGATTCAGTGTCTGGTAAACTTGCTCTCTGCTTCAAAGATGGTGACTTGTTGCTTTGTCATGGAGGAAGGGGCTTGTTTGAGCCTCTTTTATAAGGGCAGTGCCATTCATGATAGTGGAGTTCTCATGATTTAATCGCTTCCCAAAGGTTCCATCTCTTAACACTATCACACCGTGTACACCAAAATTCAGATCATAGCATTGAAGGTTAAATGACATAATACAAGTAAATTATATAGCACAATGTCTGGCCCATAAGAAGTGCTCAATAAATGGTAGTTGTTTTTGTCATCCCCTTTGAGGGTGTGTAGTGGATGCTGTAACCTGCCTCCCAGATTTGGGTTCCCCCTTTAGGACGCAGGCACTCCTTCCAGCTGCTCAGAGTGTTTGCAGCTGATGGGTCAGTTGAGTCCTGTCCCAGGAACTGCACTCTATGGAAAGGAGCTTTCTTGCTCAAGATTACATCTCTGTCCTGGGGGCAGCCCAACACCTGGTTGATGTGAGGGCACAGGGACTGATACCCTTGCCTCAGTTCAGGACAATTCTCATGGCCATCCAAGGTTTAGAGCTCCCTGGATGACTGGCCGAGGCTCTGTGGCGACTGCATCACAGCTTGACGTTTTCCTCTGCTGCATCCTGCTTCCTTCATTTCTCTGCAGGTGATGTTCCCAGGAGCACTCCCCAGTAAACCTCCTGCTTGCCAATGTCATCTCCTTCTCAGAGTCTGTTTGCCAGGGAAGCCAGTCTAAGATGCAGTATGTGCTTTTCCCTTCTTCTATCAGAGATTTGCTGTTTTAAATGTTGTAATCTCCTTTTACCCAGAGTGACCTCCATTCTTTTTGACTCCCAAACCCAGGTACATCCCTTGCTCCACGCCACCTCCTATGGCAGGAAGACCACCTCACTCCCCTGCTTAGAAGCCTCCATTGGTTCCTCTGTAACCTCTAAGGTTAAGTCAGACCTCCTTGGCATGGCTTTCAAGTTTCTTTCCAACTTGACCCCAAAAGACCTTTCTAGAATCATTTTATCAAATTCTCTATCTGTCATAAACCCCATCCTCACTGAGCAACAGAAGTATGTTTGTGTCATTGCTTATGCCACTTTTTTTCTGCCTGAAATATTCTTTCCCCATTTTCGGCTACTGGGATGCCATTTCCTTTCTTCCTTGCAGTTCAACTCCCCCCCACCCCCCAGTCTGCCTCTCAAATTCAGATCCCATGTCAAAGTCATTCAGTCAACCTTATTTATTTAAGGAGCATTCAATATGACAGGTGTCTCTATAAAGTCCTGCCCCTCATTCTGGTAGAAGTAGAGAGAGTGACTGCCTCTTCTAAGCTCTCTGGATGCATCTTGTTATAAAACTTGCCACAGTGTATCAAAATGTATCCATGTAGATTTCTGTCTTCCCACTATGTATGTCTCTTATTTGTGCTCCCCACCCAACCCAGTGCCTGCCACATAAAAAATTCTCAATTCTTACTGGGTGCTTAATAAATATTAGTGGAAGAAAAAAAGAGAAAAGAAAGAAGGTATTTGAGTTAGGATTTGCTAGTTATGCTTCAGTAATAAATGACCTCCAATAATAAATGACCACCAAATCGCAGTAAACTACAACCACAAGAGTTCATTTTTCGTCCGTGCTACGTATCCATCACAGATTGGCTGTGGCTGTATAGTATATGGCCTTTAATATGGTACTCTGGCTGATGGGACAGTTTCCATCTGGGAAATAGGTGGTCTGTGGCACAGAGCAAAGACTGACATGGTAAAACCATGAGCTGGAACTTAAGCTTTCTCCTGGAAATGACACAAGACTCCTCATGTTTCATGGGCCAAAGTGAGTCACACAACACCCCTGAATTCAGTAGGCTGAGGATGTATGTTCTTCCACTAGGAAGGATTCCAGAAATCATAAGGGCAAGCCTTCCACCACTGGGTCAGGGATGTCTAACCTTCCTCCAGGGAGAAGCACCCCAAATCACATGACCAAGCCTAATCAATAAGGTGGGGAGATAGAAACCTTCACCAGTTAGTATTTTGAACAGTAATACAAAATACCACAAACTGAAAGGTTGTATATAAGTGGTACCCCAATCTAACCACCCAGGGGTCTTTTGGATCCAGTTTGCAGGATGCATGGCCATTGTAAGGAGGATGAAGTGCTACATGGTACATATGATTTGTTTCTGGAACCTGTCGTTCTTGGGTGTGATGCCAAATTTGCTGCTGCTGATGCTAGTGATGAAAGCTGAAGCACTTCCAATCATGACCGCCCATTGGTGGCCTGTATGCTTGACTTAATTATATCTCACAAGCAGCCGGTGGACCATGAAGACATTTGACGGACGGCTGCTCCATGTAATTTCTGGGCCTGTAACTTGTTTGGAACTGTCAGGGCCAGACAGCATGACTACTGTACTACCCTGGCTTTGAAAAATGCCCTTTTAAAGACTTGTTCCAATCAGTCACAAGATGGAATAAATTGTGGAAAGAGGAGAGAATCCTGGTGACACGACAGACCTCATGGTTTGGAGATGGAATTCAGAGCTTGTGTCTCTGTGCAGGTAGCAGAGAGCAGGTGATGTGGATGACTGCCTGCCCCTGCTCCTTTCCTGCTCTGATCTGAAGACACACAGCCACCTTCTTGAGTGGGGGAATCACAGGGCTGATGCATAAAGAAATGACTGTGAGATACCTGACCCCATGTTTTCTGGACCCCACGTCTCTAGATCCTCCCATTCCATCCTCTCGCTTCTCTTGTTCCATTTCACTTATTACCTTTAGCTTTGCCCTGATTTTAGTTCTCTTCTTGCTCTCAGATTTGGCATTTACTGGAGGTTTTCTCAAGTTTAGCCCTTGCTGCTCCTAAGGCATTTGGATCAGATTTGAGTCACTCTGTACCTTGCCCTAGGCTATAGGAGGCTCAGGACAAGGGAAGTAGCACTCAGCCTCTCCTTTGGTGACCTCTCACTGGCACGACACCCTTAGGGAGGCTTTCTGACCCCAGCTTGTCCTCCTGAAATAGCAGAGCTCTGAAGAGCCAGACCTTTGTCATTTTAAAAGGGGATTTATTGTGTAGCATTCAATTCCTTCTTTTAGAACAAGAACAAACTATGGGTGAAGACAGTGTGAGATGGTGGAGGCTTCTGGAACTAAGTTGAATAAGAGAGGATATTTTACCTGTGACACTTCATGGAAGTTGGATATGGGAGTCGGGAGGGGACCAAGTCTGTTACTAGGGAAATAGTGTCATGCATCAAGTTAAAAGGACAAAGCAAGAGGTAAAGGGAAACTCTGAGAAGGTGTGCCATGTCCTGCAACACCTGAGAGTCTGAGGTCAATCATGTGTGGAAGAGAGCAGCCCATAACCAAGTCCACACATGGGGATGACGGGGCATGACCTCTGTTCTCTATTAGGCCTCATGGGTGGTGCAGGGACAGGTATGATAGTTAAAGGACTGAGCAGTGACTTGTTGCCTTAGGATTTAATAGTCTTGCTTTTTTTTATGTTTCATTAAAAACAAAGATTTTAATTCATAAAATTCTGGCCTGTATCATGGAAGGACCTTTCATTTCCTTTTAGTAGAGACGTTAGGGTTTCTTTAAGAGGTAGACAGTACTGGGATGGAAATGGTGATGAGCCTGCGTGCCAGTCTTTGAAAGCTCAGAAAGGAAGCAGACCTGGCTCAGAGATTATTCTGGAAAGTATCTTGTCACTTATCTCTTGATCAGAAATTGTCAACTTAAGTGCACTGGGAGCTGTGCAGATAAATAAGCTAAAAGGACAAAGCAAGAGGTAAAGGGAAACTCTGAGAAGGTGTGCCATGTCCTGCAACACCTGAGAGTCTGAGGTCAATCATGTGTGGAAGAGAGCAGCCCATAACCAAGTCCACACATGGGGATGACGGGGCATGACCTCTGTTCTCTATTAGGCCTCATGGGTGGTGCAGGGACAGGTATGATAGTTAAAGGACTAAACTACTCACTAGCTTATTAGTTTGCTAGGGCTGTGGTGGTTAGTTTTAGGTGTCAACTAGATTAAGGAATACATAGAAACCTGGTAAAGCACCATTTTGGGGTATGTCTATGAGGGTGTTTCCAGAAGAGATGAGCATGTGAGCCTGAGTATATGGGTGGGAAAGTCCACCCTCATATGGGGACACCATCCAGTCAGTGGTAGGCCCAGAAAGAAAGAACGAAAGAAAAGGCTAATCTCTCTCTCTATCCACTGGAGCTGGGATATGCTCTTCTCTCCTGCCTATGGACTTCCAAACTCGAGCCTTTGGGTTCGGGGACTTACACCAGTGGCACCCCTGGCTCTCAGGTCTTTGGCTTCTGACTGAGAATCATGCCACTGGCTTCTCTGGCTCTAAGGCTTCCAGACTTGGACTAAACCACACTACCAGCATCCAGTGTGTAGACAGTCTACGGTGGACTCCTCAGCCTCATAATTGTGTGAGCCAATTCCCCTAATAAGTCCCCTCTCATATATTTATATACATATCCTATGGCTTCTGTTTCTCTGGAGAATCCTGATTAATATAGGCAGTCACAATAAAATACCATAGGCTGGGTGGCCTAAACAGCAGAAATTTATTTTCTCTCAGTTCTGGAGGCTAGAAGTCTAAGATCCTGGTGCTGGCAGCTTAGTTTTCTCCTGAGGCCTCTCTCTGGCTTGCAGACAGCCACCCTCTCACTGTGTCTTCACCCGGCCTTCCCTCTGAGTTCACTGATCTCTCGTGTCTCTCAGTGTGTCCAAATTTCTTCTTCTCATTAGGACACTAGTCGGATTGAATTATGGCCCACTCTGGTGGTCGAAGTTTAATCTAATTACCTCTTTAAGACGCTATCTGCAAATACAGTCACATTCTGAGGCACTGGGGGAGGGAGCACAATTCAGCCTAGAACAGTTAGGTAGTAAGGAACTGTGTTATGAAAGACTGAAACACCCCACTGGAGTGATGCCTATTCCTCTGGATAGGCAATTACTGTGCGTGTTTCCTCACCACCATTGGCATCTCTCCTAGAAGGGCAGTGTAGCATCTTCCCAAGGAAGGTGGCCAGAGGGATCACAAGTCTGAGATCCAAGTCAAGGGGGCGGATATGAAAGCACTGGGGATGGGTTACCTCAAGGAGAGAAGACTGGAGAGGACATGATTGTTGTTAATAGAATTTCAACAGATTGCCATGAAGAAGTTTTGTAGAGATATTCTGAGACTGACAATTAAAGTCCTGGGAAGCAAAGTTTAACTCCACATAACCTTTGGATGGTTAGAGAGCTCTAAAAATAATGTGGACTGTTCCAAAAGATAGGAAGCTTCTGAGCACAGGATGTATTTAGGCAAGAGGCCGGGAGTCATTTTGCCTGGGAGATTCCTGCCTCACCCAAGGAATTAGGCCAAACGTTGTGAAGGTGTCTTCCAATCCTGAGAGGCCCTCCATTTGCAAGTTCTTTGTAAACTATTGTGTGCCTAATAAGCCACGGTGTTGCTAATATTTTCACCTTTGGTGTAAAAGGATGGGCTACTTTTTGGAAGTTCGTTCCCAGACTTACAGAACTTTTTGATATGGCTGCATTTCCCAGTTTGAAATTGCATTCAAATAGTCCTTAGGAGGCATTGTGTGTACATGTGTGTGTTTATGTGTGTGTGTGTGCATGCACGTACACAAGCCAAGTAAAATTTACCTCTAATGCTTCTTACTTTCAATCGGCATTCATCTGATAAGTGTCAGGCATGGTGAGTTGAAGATATATTCCACAAGAAACTCACTGTCCAGGGGGCAAGCAGGTCATCCTGTAAGTGGTTACAGGGGCCAACAAAGCTTCTGGGACCACAGAAAGGATATGGCTGTCAGAGAAAGCATTGGAATGATTTTTTTAAAAGTTTAAAAATTTTCAGGATGGTAAAGAAGAGCAAGGGAATAACGTGCACAAGAGGTCAGAGAGGAGAAAATCTCTGGGAAGTTCCGGGCACCCAAAATAGTTCAATGAGACTGCAGATTGGTTCTCCTGAGGGGTGGGCTGAGAATGGAAGCTGGAGCCATCAGCGGGTGCAAGGCTGTGATTAGCCTTGTATGTGCCAGCCTGAGAAATGGCAATGTGGGTATTCTTGGAAGTTTCTTATACTCAGCTCTTGGGATCTGACATTGGGCATTGGGCAGGCCCAATGGTACAGTGTCCAAGCCAATATTTTTCTTAAAATCTATAATTTTATTATTAATATCACTCCATGTAAACATTTAAAGTTGCATTTTTTATTCCCGTGGGAATGTTTTAGAGGCATTGTTTACTACTCCTAGTAGTAATAATAATATTAGTACTAAATACTAATGCTGCCTCAATGGTGTGTCAGACACTGTGTTGAACAATATCCATGCACTATCTCATTTAATCCTCATAACTGGCCTGTAAGGTAGATTCTAATGTTGCCCATCATGTAGGTGAAGCCATCTTCAGAGAGGTCAATGACTTGCCCACGTTCTCACAGCCGGCCTGTGGCAGAGCTGGGTTTGCACCCAGGCCCTGAACCCTGGATCTCGTGCTTGTGCCTACTGTGCTCATTCTTGTTTCTTTTTATTTTTTGGCAGCTAGCTGGTACAGGGACCGAATCCTGGACCTTGGTGTTATCAGCACCACACTAACCGATTGAGCAAACTGGCCAGCCCAACTCTGTTCATTCTCCAGCTCCCTGCACTGGGATGCTGCAGAGACTGTGGCTGGGGAGCCTGCTGTCCCCCAGATGCCAAGCAATTCAGGGGCATGAGACATGCCTGGAAATAAGATGTGAAGGAAAAAAGTTGTATTAACCAGCATGTTTGTCTCTGGGGGAAATTCAGCATGATGGGAAGGAATACTTTGATAAGACATTTGGGATAGAGAGTGACACCAAGAGGTGATCTCAAATAACAAGAAACAGTCTCGAAAAAAGTTGTATTAACCAGCATGTTTGTCTCTGGGGGAAATTCAGCATGATGGGAAGGAACACTTTGATAAGACATTTGGGATAGAGGGTGACACCAAGAGGTGATCTCAAATAACAAGAAACAGTCTCTAAAGCTGTTTTAAGGGGAAGGATTGGGGAAACTGTAGTGCTTTGTTGAGGAAGAGATGCAGGTTTGGGCCAGAGCAGAACTGCACTGGAGAGGAAAGGAACAGCAGAAAACAGGCCCTTGCTCAGGCAGCTCTCTGCCTCTCCTCTAAAGAAATGTTGAACAGATATTTAAAGAACATCGGTGTGAAGAGGTGCCAAGTAACCTGTTGGCTTGGGAGCCCATCTGTTTCAGTTCCACTCAGGAAGGTAGGCAATGATATTGGGAAGTAACCTGAACTTTCTGGTGGCTTGTGTGAGCAGGACAGCCCCCAAGAGGAGCATCCTATGGTGTGTGTCTGTATTAGTCCATCTATGTTGCTTATAACAGAAGTACCTGAAATTGGGTAATTTGTAAAGAAACAATATTTATT
>NW_007727960.1:179261-184581 GCF_000696425.1 Galeopterus variegatus
GACACAGGCTATCACATTGTGAGAAAGGCAGAAGCAGAGAGCAAAACTACTCACTGCTTAGAACCACACCCATTACCACCATTAAACCATCAATGGATTAATCTATTCACTAGGGCATGGTTCTCACAATCTAATTACCTCTTCAAGGCTCCACCTTTCAATTACCATATTAATATCTCTGACCCTCCTAACAGTGTTACAGTGGGGATTAAGTTTTGGGGAGGGGACATTTAATCTACAGCAGTCAGAGGGGCCAAGCACTTGATTTCCTCCACAAGGCTGGGTGGTGGAGCTGGCACCTGTGTCCTGCCCACAGATGGCACATGAAGCAGCAGGAGCGTGCTCTAGAGCCACCCCTTTGTGGGCTGATTGCAGTTCTCCATCTGGAGCCTGCAGCTGACTAGCACTGGGGAGGATGCTTCAGGTCAGACAAAGTCATGATGCAGAGCAGGTCAAAGTTATTCAAGTTACAGAAGCTGAGAAATCGACCCTCTCTGGGAAGCCAGCTCATTTTGGAGGTGTAGGGCAATTTTCCAGCAGGGCTAGGACTATTCCTGCAGACTCTATTGGTTGTGGAGATCTCTGTAATCATCAGGCACAGTAGTGATTCTCAGTGTGAAGAAGCTCTTAACGTCGTCGAAGTCATCATATGTATCTTCTTTCTTTAAGGAGGGACAGGCTGCAAGGTTAGAGGGACTTACCTTTAGCTGTGAGGGCGTTTGCCTCTGTACCATCTTGCCTTGACTGGGCATCCTTTGTATCTTTGGGTGCCTAGGAGTTCCAGTTATATCCTGGTTTTTACCTTTTAGTAACACCCTCCCAGGTCCAGTGTAGCCATGCTGCCAGCTCTTCAAAAACAGCCTCCAGCCAGGCAGAAGTCAGGCCTCCTGGCATCTTCCCCTCTCATGACCTTGTCTGTTCTTACCTTTCTCACCCAGCTGTGATATCCTCCCCATTTGGGGCTGGATGCCACATACTCTATTTCTGCTCCTAGCTTTCACCTGCCTCCTGATGGAATGGGACTCCCCCTGCCACACCCATGAAGCGGGTCCTCTCTGTGCTGCACTGGACTCCTCCTTCCATGCTCGGCTCTAGACTTCTCTTTTTTTCCATGCTTGTCTCTAGACTCCTCTTTCCATGCTCAGCTTTAGAAAACAGCTCCCTTCTAGCCATAGGATAAGCAATTTGATCTACTGTGCTACTTCTTAGATTGTTGCTGAACCCTCACCTTAAATGACCTTTGAACCTCAACTGAAGGAAATGAAATCATTTAAGGCCTATTAATATTTAGTGTTATCCTGCCTCAGTTTCTCCTCAGCACCCAGCCTTTGGGAGGACAAAGACAAGACTGTTTGGGAAGACCACAGATGGCCATAACCGCAAGGTTTATTTATCTGCCTTGTGTTGGAGGACTCTTGTGAGAATCTCCCTCCTGCAGTGCAAATATTGTGCCCCATGTCCCCAATTCCAAGGCTTTCCAAGCTTATATGCTACCCATTCCATCATTAGTGTGCTGGAATTCACAAGGTTTGTTACCATACATTATCTGATAAGATAGACTCTGATGGTTGCTTTCCCAATGTCCACTCTTCCATTGTTCCTCGATAAAAAATCCTGAATTTGTTGGAAAGAATGTTTATCTTCAAGGCTGAATTTCCCAGCCACCTTTGCGGGATGCCATCATGCCAAGTCATCTGCATCATGTGCCAGAGTTCAGAACAATGAGATGGGAGGGGAAGCTGTTGGGTGAGAAAGTTCCTCAAAAGGGAGGCCAGCTCAGCATCTCACACCCCTTTTGTCCTTTGCCCTGCTCCAGTCAGAAAGGAGCAGGGCAGAGGACAGAAGGGGTGTGAGCCACTGACAGGGTTATTGTGACCAGGGGAGAGACAGAGGTTTGAAAGCACAAAACAGGAAGGAGGCGTTGGGTACATAAATGGCAGTGCCTCTTCTAGCTTTGCTTGAAAATCTCAAAACATAATTGGGTTTAATCTAATCACAAATAGATGTATGTGACATGGATCTCTACAAGAAAATGGTGGCTCAGATTCCAAGCATGCTTAGGGCAGGCTACTCGCACTGATCAGAGGAGGTGGTGGGGCACGGTGGGGCACGGCAGGGTTAAAGTGGAAAAGGGTGCTTTCTATTTACAAAACTGTTTCATATTGTGGTTGCTCACTTTTTAATGATAAAAATATCTTTTCTGAATTCAGAAGTAATAGGTGCTCATAGTACAAAAGTAAACAGCAGAATAACATCTAAAGAGAATGTGATTCTTCTGTCATCTCCGCTTTCCTGATGCACCCACCATGGCCTGTTTGTGTCCATGCTTCCAGTTTTGTGGCATACATATAAACACACCCACACACACACACACACACACGTACACATGTGCTCTTAAAAGGGATCATAATGTCTGTATTTGCTCTACACTTTTCTCTTTTGAATATTGTTTTAGTCAGAGTTCTCCAGAGAGATGGAATGACAGACCATGCACATGATGGTGGTCAGAGGAATAGGCTGTACCGTATAGCCTAGGTGCAGTGGGCTATATCATCTAGGTTTGTGTGAGGACATTCTATGTTGTTTGCATAATGACAAAATTGCCCAACAATGCATTTCTCAGAATGCATCCCTATCATTAAGTGATGCGTGACTGTGTATGAAGAGAGATATGAGAAGGGATTTGTTAGGGGCATTGGCTCACTCAATTATGGAGGCTGAGAAGTTCAACAATATGCTTTCTGTAAGCTGGAGTATCAGGGAAGCTGGTAGTGTGGCTCAGTCCAAGTCTGAAAGTCTCAGAACCAGAGAAGCTGATGAAGCTGTCTGAGGCTGAAGCCACAAGAGACTGGCAGGGGGTGGGGTGGGGTGTCATTGGTGTGAGTCCCAGAGGCCAAAGGCAGAAGATCCTGAAGTTTGGATGCTGAAAGGCAGGAGAGGAAGGGTATCCTGGATCTGGAAGAGTGAGAGAGAATTTGCTTTCCTCTGTCTTTTTGTTTCATCCAGTCCCTTGGCTGATTAGATGGTGCCTGCCCACACTGATGGTGAATCTTCCTGACTCAGTCCACTGACTCAAATGCCAATCTCCTCTGCAAACACACTGACAGACACACCTGGGGCAGCCCATTCATTCTAATCAAATGCCAAACCACCTGGGTTTCCCTTTCAGCAGAAGAGGGATGGGTTCAGTGCCTACTGAAGCACTGAGAATGATTACTATTTTACCAGCTATCTGGGTATCCCTTAATCCAGACAAGTTGACACCAACATCAACCACCACAAATATCTTTCTACAATAATTTATATAGGTCTGCCTCATTCTTTTTATGGACTGTATTGTATTCTATTACCTGAATATAATATAATTTACTCAGTACCAATTGTAGGACGTTTAGGATATTTCTAATATTTTGCTCTTTCAGACAATGTTGTGATAATGTGCAATGTTGTGCTTTACATGTGCATGTTTTCTGTAGGATAAATTCCTAAAAATGGATCAAATGTATCAAAATAGGGTGTATTTGAAATTTTAATAAATATTGGTGCATTTCTCAATAGAGGGCTGTAGCAATGTCCACTTTCACTCTTTCTGTAAGAATTCTCAGCTCCTTACACTCTTGATAATAACTGGTATTTAAGGTTTGCTAACTTAATGGTTGTGAAAATGATATCTCAGTTTTTAGCTTGGAATTTTGAAAGTTTGAGTTTTGTTTGAATTTTTTTCTTGTTTAGTTTCCCTGGGTAAGCTCTTTTCCATTAATTGCCTTTTTAAATCCTTTGTCCATATCTTCTTCTGGGCTTCTTGACTTTTTTGTTGATTGATGGGCACTCTTCACATTTTAAGGATATTAACCTTTTGTCACTTTTGCCATACAGATTGCAGATATTTTTTCCCATTTTCCATGTGTCTTTTGATCTTTTTTATGGTATCTTTTGCAATACAAAAGCTCTTAATTATTTTTAATGAAATTAGTCAACCTTTTCCTGTGTGTTTTATGTTATGCTCAAAATGGTCTCTTCCCATCCTTCAGATCATGAGACACATTCCTGTATTTTCCCCTAGAAGTTTTATGGTTTTCTTTTTGCTTTTAATTACTTAATCCATTTGTAATTTATCCTGAGTGTGGTGTTATCTGGAAACTCTAACTTTGATTCTTTGTAAATCATTTAGTTCATTGTGAATGTTGTTTCCTGAAGAAGAATGAACATGGAATCATGAGGTTTCCTTGCCTTTATTTCTTACTCTTCTGGGTATGTTAGAAGAAGTTTGTTCTTTAAGTAGATAAGATGGTAGATGGAAAATGCCCTGGGCTGGTTCTTTAGACCCTTTGGATCCTTAGATGTTCTAAGTTTGAATCATTCTATGAGCCCTTGGGCAAATCACTTAACTTCTCTGAACTGCAGTTCCTTCAGTTGCAAAATAGAAATAATCATACCTAACATGGAATGTAGGGTTAAATTGAACAGAGAACATGATAGCCCCTGGAACATCCAGAGATGTTAGGCAAATCCTTTCTCTTCACATTTCTAATTGCTGTCCTGAGAATATGGGGGGTGAGTTGTCCTCTCCTGGGGAATCTGGGTCCTCTCCAACCTCAGTTCCTCCAAGTCCTGCCAACACACTTTCTCTGCTGGGCTTTCTTTTCCATCCATGGTTTGTGACTTCGGCATCAGCCAGTTGCCTTCTTACCTACCTCTGGGACACAGGGCATTTACTGCTCAAGATAGGTTTCACGGGAGTGCTGGCAGATGGTGTGGATTTGGAGGGCTGAGGCAGGATGGGGTTTGGAGCCCTCTGAGTTCAGCTTTCTTGACAGCAGGAAGCTCATTTATCTTTCCTGGTACTCTTGGCAGTTCTCAGGTTTGAACAGCCTCAGGTGCAGGCAAGATGAGGAGAGACTGGGAGGGTGACCAGAGAAAGAGAGAGGAAGTCAGAGAAGCGCAGGGAGAGATGGAGAGAGACAAGGAGAGCTGGTGGGGGGGGGGCAAAGTCAGAGAGACATCATGGGGGGCTGTGTGTGTGCAAACACACCAGGGGAGAGAGACAGAGATAGAGAGCAAGGCTGAGGGGTAAAAAAGAGGGAGTGGGACACAGTTTGACAGAAACAGAGAAAGGAAGAGAAGAGCAGAGAGGGATAAACAGAGGAAAAGAGAGAGGAGGAGACAGAAAGGGAAATGCATAGGAAGAGCAGGGCCCCTGGCACAGGGAGGCATGCTCCTCCGTGCAAAATCTAAGACTCCAAAAACTTGATAATTGAAATAAATAATACTTTAATGCAATATTTAAAAAAAAATCAAATTAGTAAACTACAACCCACAG
>NW_007727960.1:185161-189339 GCF_000696425.1 Galeopterus variegatus
GAAGAAATTTGTTTGCTTTTTTTTTTTTTTTTTTTTAAAGATGACTGGTAAGGGAATCTTGACCTTTGACTTGGTGTTGTCAGCAACACACTCAGCCAGGGAGCTAACCAGCCATCCCTATATGGGATCCGAACCCATGGCCTTGGTGTTATCAACACCACACTCTCCCAAGTGAGCCACAGATCGGCCCCAATGAGAAGAAATATGGCTGAACTAATCTTTTTTGTTAGGAACCTATTCCTGTGATAACAGCATTAATCCATTAATGAGGGTGGAGCCCTTATGACAAAATCACTTCTTAAAGGCTCCACCTCTAAACACTGTTACATCAGCAATTCAGTTTCAACGTGAGTTTTGGTGGGTATATTCAGACCATGACAGGGGGTAATATTATCTCCAAAAGGATGAAAATGGGTTATATACATAACAAAATTTACCATTTTAAACATTTTTAAGTTTGCAATTTAGCAGCATTAAGTACATTTGCATTGTTGTGCGGCCATTCACAACATCTACCTCTAGAATTTTTTTGCCTTCCCAAATTGAAGCTCTGTACCCATTCAACACTAACTCTGCACTTCCCCTCCCCCTAGCCTTGGCAACCACCATTCAATTTTTTGTCTCTGTGAATTTGACTACTCCAGGTACCTCATATAAGTGAAACCATACAATGTCCTTTTGTGACTGGCTTATTTCACTTTAATAATATCTTTATCCATGTTGTAGCATGTGTGAGAATTTACTTTCTTTTTTTTTTTTCCCCCCTTTTGTCTTTTTTCGTGTCCGGCAACGGGATCGCAACCCTCGGTGTTGCGCCTGCACCTCGCTCAGCCCGTGAGCGGGAACCGGTCTGTATGTGGGATCCGAACCCTCAGCGGGAGCGCGCCACTGCACTCTCAAGCGGCGCACTGTAGCAGTGCGCCACCAGGCCGGCCCTTACTTTCTTTTTAAGGATGAATAATATTCTGTTTTGTGTGTATACCATGTTTTATCTATTNAGGGAAATGCATAGGAAGAGCAGGGCCCCTGGCACAGGGAGGCATGCTCCTCCGTGCAAAATCTAAGACTCCAAAAACTTGATAATTGAAATAAATAATACTTTAATGCAATATTTAAAAAAAAATCAAATTAGTAAACTACAACCCACAGACCAGCCGCATGTTCTGGTAAATAATGTTTCATTACAGTGTGGATTAAGGGAGGTGAGGGAAAGGTTGGTGGGCAGATCCTGCCTTTATTTAAACTTTAGATTCGTTGTTCATCATGGATTTTTTTGCATTCATTTAAGTTTTTTGAAAATATGACGTTAAAATAGTGTTTATTTGGGTTACTGAGTGTTTTGGCATCACCTTAGGTTTTGTGTCTGAGGCAAGTATCTGCCTGACTTCATCCTAGTCCCTGTCCTGAAAGGGAGAAATGGAAAGAAGAAAATGTCCAGGGATATAGGGAGAAGAGTGAGAGATGGATGGGGAGAAGAGCAAGGAGAGAAATGTAGGAGGAGAAAGGCAGTGAGAGAAATGGTGGAAAGAGAAAAACGGGAGAGAGGTGTGAGGGAGGAAGGATGGAGGCGGCCCTAAAGCAGTTCTAGAAATGAGCAGACAGAGGTGTGGTGGAGCCGTGGTAGAGAAGGACGGGATGCTGATCCAGGCAGCTGGAAAGGAGACCCCACTGTCTAGAGAGAAAGGACAGGGACAGACAGGGCAGAGAGTGGGAGAGGGAGGAGAGAGGGCCCAGAAGCCAGTGGGGAGAGGCTGGCAGGAGACAGTGAGAGCCTGTCCTTCAGCAGAGGCTAATGGCAGAGTGAGGGAGAGTCCTGCTTGACCACATGGCCCACTCACCTTGGCCTGGCTGTGCCCGAGGCTTAGAGGAGACATCATTGAGGCTGTGGGTGCAGCTGCCCCAGTGCAGACCTTGCCCACCTCCCCTGAACCCTGAACACACAGGTGATTTGCACATCCACTTGGAAAGGACCTATGAATGAAAGGGGGCAGGAGGCTCTCAGTTCTGATAATCCTCCAGAGAGGACAGGGGCACTTTCAGCTTGAGGATGGGCTAGAATCACCTGGGATCCCTAAGGTCAGATTCTGGGAGAGGGGACATTTTTCAGTGCTGACTTCTTTCTTTTTTTTCTTTTTGGAATATTTATTGTACTTATCTATTCTGTGAACCTTTCTGATTGGGGCATAATTCTCCAGGCCTGTTCCCTTATCTTACAATTTATGTCTATCAAGGAATCTGTTGACAGGTGTAACTTACATGAGTTGCAAAGCCGGGGAGGTTGGTGCAACGGTTGTCCCCATTTGCAGGTGAGAAAAACAACCTCCGGAAGGGGGACACAACTTGCCCAGAGTCATTTGTAAGTAACAGAGCCTGGAGTCCAGCCCAGGACGTCTGATTCTGCAGCCCCATAATCAACTCTTATTTGACTGGAGGTCTGCTGGGCTGTACCATGTGCCCCATGCCAAGGAACGCAAGCCAGAGGGCACACTCATGCTATGTCCATTGCCATCCTAATATCCATCCCTGTCCCTAACTGCCCCCTTTGGGATCTTTTTGGTTTGTGTTATTTTCTTTCCTGCACACCTAGACCATAGGAAGTTGGGTGCTGGTTATTCATGGAATTATAACACCCATAAAATACTGCTGGTCCCTCTGTAGTTTATCTTGCTCCAAGGAAAAGCAAAGAGAATGGAAGTAACACTTTTGAACAACTGCTGTGTTTTGCTACATAAGTTTGACCTTAAAGATAAGAATTATCTCTTCATTTTTCAGATGTAGAAAGTGAGACAAGGAGAGTGCAAGTAATTTGCAGTCAATGAGAGGCAGGGCTGACATTTGAACTCTATCAGATTCTGAATTCAGGGGCTGGTCTCCCTCCACCCTTCTGTCTCCTAAGAACCCAGTGCTCCTGGGCCTTTGTGTACAAGTTGTAAGAACATGTCCCTTATGATACCCAGTGTTCTTGTGACATGATTATAATGGGACCAGCCAAAGGAAAGGTTATGCAGATTATAAAAGAAGAGGATCCCATGGTCATAGTGGAAACCCATTATTATTCTCACTGAGTAGGACACAGGGGACTTTAGAGGAGTGTGTACCATTAAAGTCTTAGGCAGACCATCGAAAGTGGTCCTTTTCCTTTAAAAGATCGTATGCCTCATAACTTGTGTGGAAATGCTTTAAAATGCTTACCTAAGCCCCCATTTCCACATCCCCTGTAGTATTTGACATGCAAAGTGTCATATTCAAAAGCAAATTAGTCTGAAATGAATCCTCTTTTACCCTTTTTATTTCCAAAATCCCAATTTAGAATTTAGGTTCATTAATATGCATAAACAGTCCTCGATTAAGCCTGTTTTAATTTCTCTGTGTGCTTTGTAAACAGGGATTACAAAGATGTTTGAATTTTCATGGCAGATTTTGGAGTAGTGTATACATTTGGGCCATTATCACATAATAAATAAATAACCCCCTGAAACTCAGAGTTGGTGATGTCATCCCCAGAATGTTGATTTTTATTCTCTGCATGTGGTTGAGGGGATATATGGCTTGGTCTCAGAAGTCACTGGGTGTCTGAATGCATCTGAGGAATAATGTCCTGTCTCTTGGTACCTATTTGGTGGCATGTGCCAGCATCAAAGCTGGGGGAATGAAACCTCAGTTTGGCTTATGAAGCTGGACTTGAAAAAACACCCCCTTTATTAAATCTTTCACTAAACGGTGACAGTTGTAGGCATTAGTTCCTCATAGTGTCTGCCAAATGAGCTGGAAGTGCAGGCTTATCTTGTTATATGTGAATAACAGTGCGGCAGACTTGCAGAGGAAGGTTCCAGCCATCGGAGTGAATGGCCAGGAGTCATGTCAGGGAAGTGCCATGTGGAAACTGGGTCCTCAAGGGGAACTCCACTTCCAAAAATGAGAGACAATATGTGCTTTTTCCATGATGCAACATGGTGCTATGTTTTAATCATTATCTCTGCACTGAGTACTTGAGTGAAGGAATTGTATTCATTTGGTGACAAAGGAAAAAATACCTAGTATGTTTTGAGCATCTTCTGTGTATTAAGACAATGAGCTGTGTTGCCTTATGTTCATTATCTTATTTAATCCTCACAATGACTCCTTGAGATTTTGCTATTATTATCCTCATGTCATAGATAAGGAAAATAAGCACTTAA
>NW_007727960.1:189960-191271 GCF_000696425.1 Galeopterus variegatus
TGATGCAACATGGTGCTATGTTTTAATCATTATCTCTGCACTGAGTACTTGAGTGAAGGAATTGTATTCATTTGGTGACAAAGGAAAAAATACCTAGTATGTTTTGAGCATCTTCTGTGTATTAAGACAATGAGCTGTGTTGCCTTATGTTCATTATCTTATTTAATCCTCACAATGACTCCTTGAGATTTTGCTATTATTATCCTCATGTCATAGATAAGGAAAATAAGCACTTAAGGAACTTGCCCAAGATCACAAAGACTTTGAGGACTGAAGCCCGGTTCTGTCTGCCTCGATCGCACTCTTCTAGCCCCATCTCTTGCTGCATTAATACAAGGGTACTTCAGAAAATTCATGCAAAAATAGAATTAAAAGATAATTCAAATCTTTCGATGAACTTTTTGCCACACCAGAGCTAGTGCAGTGCAGGGTATTATGGTAGGTCCTCAGAAATGTTTGCTGTATGAATTAATAAATGAACAACTGAGTAACAGCAGTAGAGCCCCCTTTCTCCTTCAGGAAGTTCTGTGATACCACAATGAATTGCTGTTGTCTGTGTGTCTCCCTAGAGGGTCTATAAGGTTTCAGAAAGGTAGGGTCTCTGATTAGGGTGGCCCACTCCCAGGTATGTACCTCCACCCTCCTTTCTGCATTATCTTAGCTATCATACCACCTGTTTATTGACTTTCATCTCCCATGCAAGCAGACTCAAGATTCTAACTTATTCATTGTTTTATCTATCTCCAGGGTCTAGCATAGCCTCTGGGCACATAGAAAGTGGCAGATTTTACATTTTCTTGGACTAGTTGGTTGGAAGGTTGCTTCTTATGAATAAATTGCATTAATGGCAATAGAAATCATTTCAAAGCACTTGGTGCTTTTAGGGAGAATTCCGTATTCACACATCAGTCATTTAGGCATATCCACATTTTGTTAGGTCAGGTTCTCTAGACCATGCATCTCAGCGGGGATATTATAGTCTGTTTTCTGTTGCTACAACAGTATGCCACAGACTGGGTATTTAGCTCGTGATTTATTTGACTCACAGTTCTGGAGGCTGGAAAGTCTGAGAGCATGATGCTGGCATCTGGTGAGGGCCTTCGTCCTGTGTCATAACATTGCAGAAGGCATCACGTGACGAGAGTACGTGAGATAGAGAGAAGAAATTTGTTTGCTTTTTTTTTTTAAAGATGACTGGTAAGGGGATCTTGACCTTTGACTTGGTGTTGTCAGCACCACACTCAGCCAGGGAGCTAACCAGCCATCCCTATATGGGATCCGAACCCATGGCCTTGGTGTTATCAACACCAC
>NW_007727960.1:192863-193704 GCF_000696425.1 Galeopterus variegatus
TTCTGAAGTTTTAGAAGCATTCTCCCTTTTTATTAGGTGGCCACCCTTGACTCTGTCATTTTCTGTAGCCTGCCTGATGCTTTGTAGAGTATGTGGAAGCATAGTCGGGCTTATCAAATGACTTTGAATGAATGAGTGGATGCAAGAGTACGCGTATATGGAAAGTGATTCTGTCCTGGATTTGAGCCAGCCGCCTGCAGCACACTTATTTTCTTTCAGAGTAAGCAAAGGACATCTGCCTAAGGAACAAAAGCAGGAGGGTGGTCTATGTTTTCTTAGTTCCCCAGGCCTGGGGAGAGGGCAGCCTCTGTCTTTCAGGATGGCCACCTTGCTTCTTGTCTCCACTGGACACACCTGAGGATGATGGAAAAACAATGCTTACCTGTTGCCTCTCTCTCAGGGGACTTGTGAAGCTGAGTGGAATAAAATCCTCCTGGCTCTTTAATCTCTAGGAAGAAAGGAATTTTATGAGGATAATAATATGCTGTCCTTGATACATGAAGAATCTGCTCAGTACTTATGGTTAGTGGGGGCATGAATTTTGAAGGATTTTTTTTCCTCTTTCCTATCCAAATGGTGAATTTATGCAATTATGAGTTCCTAGTTGATGCAAGGTATATGAAAACAGAGGTCAGTGATGATGATAAGGTGATGATGATGTTGTTGATGATGATATTGTGAGATAACGTACATTGAGTGTTACTAAGGATGAGTCTCTGTGCTAAGTGCCTTACCTGAATTATCTCATCCAACCCCACTTTTGAATAAGGTCATGTTCTTAGGTTCTAGGTGGACATTAAATCCTTGAAGACATGATTTGATCGAGAGCACACTGAGCAGA
>NW_007727960.1:194287-221667 GCF_000696425.1 Galeopterus variegatus
GATGATATTGTGAGATAACGTACATTGAGTGTTACTAAGGATGAGTCTCTGTGCTAAGTGCCTTACCTGAATTATCTCATCCAACCCCACTTTTGAATAAGGTCATGTTCTTAGGTTCTAGGTGGACATTAAATCCTTGAAGACATGATTTGATCGAGAGCACACTGAGCAGAAAAGCCAGAGTAGGAAGTGCAAGGTGAGCTTGGTGATTTGCTCAACAGGGAGGACTCAGCAAGGCGGGTGAGCAAGGCGAGCCTGCTGGAAAGCTCTTTGTGACCCAACTCTTAGGTCTTGAATGCCTTACCCATGATTGTCAGCTCTACCCTGCAGGGGGTTTGGAGTCTACCGGTATGAGTGGGGTCACTACAGTCTGAACTAGAGTAGGGCAGCGAGACTGGAAAAGAAGAAGGTGGTGGGGACATTTTTGGAGGAAGACATAGCAGGCCTTGATTGTGGTGAGGGATGGGACGCAGCAAAGAGTGAGAAGGAACTTTTAGAGCGGGTGCCCGGAACACTAAGAAAGAAGAGCTGGTTTTGTGGGAAAGGTGATGAGTTTGGCCTTGGGTGTGTTGTTCGTGCTGCCACTGGGAGGGAGGATTGGAGAAATCTATCAGGCAGCTGGAAATGCAGGTCTGCAGCTGGCTGCGAGACGCTTTTCCTCTCTGCTCCACTTTAGTAAACCTGAAGTAAAGGACCCTGAAGGGTGAGGAGCCCCAGCTCTCTGAGGGGGTCAGATAATCAGAATTTATGTAAATGTAGCCTCAGTCACAGATGTCCACTGAATGGAATGAGCCCAGAGTGCACCAGAGGCAGAAGGTTCTTTCTAAAACACAAATCCAAGTGTGTCCCTATCCTGGGCACTCTCCAGGGATGACCCCCCATTGCTTTCAGGGTGGAGTCCAGCTCCTTTGTTTGCCTACAAGGTCCCTCAAGGCCTGGAGCCCATTTTACAACATTCTCCCATCCCCTCCTTGCCTCAGCCTCTCCAGACCTAGAGCAATTTGGAGAACACACAGTACCCCTCCCCTTTCTGCAGTTCGCACCTGCCACTTCCTTTTCCTAGAACCTCCTCTTTGCCCCTGTCTCTCCAGTCCTTTAACATCCCAGCTCAGCATTTCATGGCCTTTAACACTCTGGGCTAAATGTGTTTATCAACAGGGCTTTTCCCCAATAGCCTGTAGGCTCCCCAAGGACAAAGGCTGCCTACCAGGCATCATTATGTCCCCAGCTTCTGTCACAGGGCTGGGCACAGGAAATGCAAGAGTGAGTGAGTGAATGAATGAATGAATGGGTAGGTAGAGAGATGAAATGTCATCTATGTTTAGTCCTTTTTCAGAACTACTTCTTCTCAAGTCTCCTTTAAAAAAAAAAATGAGGTGTGTAGCGAAGAAGCATTGGAACTGCTGGAGAAGAAACATTCAGTGACCCTGACATAGTCTCCACTCTCTCCCTTGTCTCTTGCCCTGCCACTGTCTCCCACAGCTCTTGTCATTTCTCCCGAGGTGTCAGGGTCATTAGCTCATAACCAGATGCTCATGTACCACCACATTCTGGTGAAGAAGAGGAGTATTGGGATGTGTCCAGAAGTAGGCTCTTGACCTGTGAAGTCAGTTGGAGGGCTCTGAACTGTCACCTGAGAGCCACCTGAGCAACCAGAGTAGCTCCGTGTTCACTCTGACCATCACAGAGCAAAGACATAGGTGGGGAAGGATATTAGGTATAGCCAAGAGAGACGTTAGGCTTTGTTTCTTTGTTTGAATTTAGCCACATGTTAACTCCATAACAACACACTTAGTCCCTTTGGGTAGCTATAACAAAAATACCATAGACTGGACAGCTTACAAATATCAGGAATGTATTTCTCGCAGTTGTGGAGGCTGGGAAGTCCAAGATCAAGACATTGGCAGATGAGGGCCCTCTGTCTAGACAGTTATCTTTCTGGTGTAACCTCACATGGTGGAAGAAAAATCCAGGGATTTTTCTGGGATCCCTTTATAAGGGCACTAATCCCATTTGTGAAAGCTCCACCTCTATGATCTAATTATCTCCAATGGCACCATCTCTCTTTCTTTCTTTTTTTAAAGATTTTAAAATCCCTTTATAAGGGCACTAATCCCATTTGTGAAAGCTCCACCCCTATGATCTAATTATCTCCAATGGCACCATCTCTCTTTCTTTCTTTTTTTAAAGATTTTAAAAAACTCTTTTTATTTAGAAATGAATGAACATAAAACACAAACCAATATGATGATGCCTGTGAAATCTAAAACATAAAATGAGTAAGGATTGTCACTCAGGTAGTAAAGAAAGAACATGACTATGAAAATGCTTGCTATTGGAATAAAAAATAGATTTTATATACTTTGTACTTTGTGCTGTAAATAAATTTGAAGAAAAATAATCTCTTCAAAATAGGATATGAAAGCTGAGATAATAAAGCTAGATTAGAAAGGGAGGGATCTGAAAGAGTTAAGGAAGCAATTTATAGCAATCAGTAATACCATAGTAAAATTTAAAGCAGTAGGAAACAAGTTAGGCACAGAAAGAAAAATACCACATGTTCTCACCTATTTGTGGGAGCTAAAAATAAATAAATAAATAAATAAACACACAGACCAATAAAGGGTGTAGGCGGGAAGAAGACAACAACCACAACAATTCCTTAAACTTGTTAAGACAAGTGAACAGATACAATGTAGTGGGGAAGGGGACAGACAGAGGGGGAAGAGGATCGGGCAAAGGATCATGAAAATCAACTACAATGTATATTGAGAAGTTAAAATAAAAAAAAAAAACATTGAAACAAACCAAAAAAATAACAAAACATAAAGCGGTAGGAAAAGTAAAAATGAGAAAGACTGTGTATTAGTCCATTTCTGCTGCTTATAACAAAATATATGGAACTGAATATTTTATAAAGAAAACAAAATTTATTGCTTATACTTTCCGAGGCTGGGAAATCCACAGTCCAAGAAACACATCTGGTGGTGGCAGCAGTGACCCCTCACATTGCAAGATGGTGGAAGCAGAGAGAGCAACCTCCTCATTCACTCTCCTTTTAAAGCCCTCCAAACCATGCCAAAGACCACCATTTTTAATCCACTCACTACTGCATGGTCCTGCAATCTAATCACCTCTTCAAGGCCCCACCTTTAATTACCATAATAGGATCTCCCACCCTCAACAGTTAACAATGGGGATTAAGCCTCAGTGAGGTTGGGGGGGCATCCGGTCTACAGCAGACCAGCTCTTCAGAAAGGGGGTATGTTTGAGAGGCTCTCATGGGATGCAAAGTAAAGATACAATAAGTTGAAAATCACTAAGGAAGATAATATTAGAGAAGATATAAAAAGAAATAATTGGATCCCGAAGACTTTAGAATGATTAGAGCAGAAGCCCTATTCAAAGAGAGGGTTCCTAGGGGTCACCATGTGTCAGGTCGGTGTAGTAAAAAGAGCCATCTCTTTTAAAGTATCCTGACAGAATGTTACACATAAAGGCCCCATCTCTTAATACCGTGACTTTGGGGATTAGGATTTCAACATATGAATTTTAGCAGGACATAAACATTTAATCTATTGCAGACCATATGGCCACCTCTCAATCTTTGAGAAAAGTGATTCCTTAAATCTTTGGCAAAGCCATTACTGCAGCATTCTGCCTAAAGAGCAATAATCAACTAGCATTTATTGAGTATGTAACATGTGCCAGGCACTGAGCTAAAGCATTACGTTTAATTGGATTATCTTATTTCATACTCATAAGTACTATGAAATACTCATAAGTTCTATTATACTAATAGGTTCTATTGCTTCACGCAATTTACAGTTAAGGAAACCCAGGAAAAGGGAGATCATAAGTTGGCCAAGGTCAAAGAGCTGGTGAGTACAGATAATGCCTGAAGTAACAAATGCTGTGCTAAGTACTCTTCTGAGCCTGAAGACTCAGAACTTTCACACTGAGCCAAGGTATGATTCTGCCTGCATTTGAAACAGAAAGTTGGGTCACAATTTAAAAATTGCTGAACTTTGATATGCTGTGCTAACAAACCGAGAAGCACTTATGGTAGAAAATCTTTAGTTGGTGAGTCTGGATTTTAACTGGTTTCAAAAGTCTACAGAGTTCTTTCCAGACATTTTCCCTACATGGTTCAAATTGGGTGATTCTGCTGGATTCAGTCGGATAAGCAAAATCCATAGTGAGAAATATTACTGTTTCTAGATCTTTATCTAAATCATAACATTTGGTACAGTGGCTTTAATTTACATATCAAAGTTATTGAAAGTAAAATGATAAATAACTCATGAAGGCAAAAATGGCTAAAGATAGCAGAATAATAAGATCAGATGATGCATGTATTTAAATTCAGAAGCCAATATTTCCATTCTGAGAACCGTTAACATCAAATATGTGTTTCTGTTTCCAAGTCAAAAATCGGAACCAAGAAATACTTTTTCTTTCTGAGATTTTGCTGTTCCCTAGGAACCCCTTAAATTGTCAAAGGAAAGATCTGAACTGCTTAGTTAACAGACAGCTTTCACTTCTACTCTGCTGGGTACTTTATTTTCTACTTAAGTGATGATGTTTCAAACCTTGTTTAACCTTTTGATTGACTTTGAGTTCTTGTGAGCTGTAATCTGCTCTTTCTGGACTTCTCTATACACTGCTGTTGATTTCAGATTGTTCCGATTGCTGTGATGATTCTGGCAAGATCCATCTGGGTTCAATTCATGCTGATGTATGGAGGTTTGTCCCCTTGAATTAGAATGAGATACTATTTTTGTGACCTCTTAGAAGCTTCACACTTACGATGGTCTAGAGATTTCTGTGCAGCCTCTAAATTGCCTTGCCACACCTTGCCTTGCAGCTTTTTTTCATAAGATAAGTTTTAATCAGCTTATCATCGATGTCTGCTTGTGTGCCGAGGTGCTAGACTTTGCAGCAAGGGTATGACTCTCTTTCTAGGCGCCTCTTGTGAGGGTTACCAAAGGGCTTCTGAGGGTCAGTGACCTAGAGAAACAAAAATAATTTGATTCAGTTCTTTTTGAGAGAAATGTGAACAGATGATTTCACTTATCTGATTTTATACTATGGGGAAGAAAGACAGTTCAATAAATGTTTCTCATATGTTTGCATATTATGCCCTAAAAGGAGGAAAGGCAGCCCGAGGAAGAATAAGAGCAACAAGATTGTTAAGTTCAAAAGGAAGTCGAGGGAAGCTGAGCGTGAAACATATACAAGGAAAGAGAGGCACAGATGGAGAGACCAGAGCAGACAGGAAAGAGGTAGGCAGACACGGAACTGAGAACTGAAGGGGACAGTCAGTTTCCATAGATTTTAAATGAAAGAGCCCGTATTAATGACTCTTTCCTTGGGTTTTGGGAATCCGAATAAATTGTCATATGCTATTACTATGAGTCACATGCTGATAGAATCTCATGTAGTTTTAACTAGAGCCATCTTTCTTGATTAGGAATAGCCATTCTGTTTTGTTTCAAATGTATTTGAAAATAAAAGTTTCCTTTCCCATGAGACCTACACATTAGACTCATGGGGAGGACCGAACATAAAAAAAAAAATTATTTTTTAAATGACGTTTGTTCTTTATTTCTGTTTAAAAAGTATGTCCTCTTGGGCCAGCCCGGTGGCACACTGCTATAGTGCGCCGCTTGGGAAGCGCGGCGGTGCTCCCGCCGAGGGTTCGGATCCCACATACAGACCGGTTCCCGCTCACTGGCTGAGCGAGGCGCGGGAGCAACACCGAGGGTTGCGATCCCGTTGCCGGTCCCGGTCCGGTACGGGGGCGACACTGAGGGTTGCGATCCGTTGCTGGACATGGAAAAAGACAAAAAAAATAATAATAATAAAAAATAAAAAATAAAAAGTATGTCCTCTTGCTCAATGTAAAAAAATTAGAAAATACATAGAACTGGAAAAAATGAAAAATAAAAAGTATGTCCTCTTGCTCAATGTAAAAAAATTAGAAAATACATAGAACTGGAAAGTGTAGGAAATTCATGGAAGGAAACAAAATCATGACTCATATTTTGGAATATTTCTTTCCTTTATTTTGCATATAGAACTGTATGTCATTTTGATAAGTTTAGGGTCCAACTATACATTGTTTCTTACTCCCCCTTTAAAATTTACCACATTACCATATATTTTATAATTGACTATTCCTTTCTATATATTTACTTATTTAAATATTTCCCTTTCTGGGCCGGCCTGTGGCTCACTCGGGAGAGTGCAGTGCTGGTAGCGCTGAGGCTGTGGGTTCGGATCCTATATACGGATGGCCGGTTCACTCACTGGCTGAGTGTGGTGCTGACAACACCAAGTCAAGGGTTAAGATCCCCTTACTGGTCATCTTAAAAAAAAAAAAAACAATAAATAAATAAATAAATAAATAAATATTTCCCTTTCTTTGGGCTTGTAGGTTGTTTCTAGCTTTTGCTATTAGAAGAATGTTGTAATGAAAATCTTTGGATATTAATCTTTGTGTATTTCTTGTGATTATTTCCTTAGGATCAAGTCCCACAAATAGGGAAAGGTGATCAAAAATATTTCTTTTAAACGTGTTTAAAAATCTTGAAACACTGTCCAAAATTTTGTCCACATTCATTTATTTCTTTGTTTACCAGGATTTGAATACTCTCACCTTGGCAGGTTCTAAGCTAGATTGCTGGAGGTTCAGTGAAGAGCAACATAGACATAGGATCTACTTTCTGAGACGTTCATTCCAATGGAAGAGACAGGTAGTAAATAAGTAAACAAATGATAATTACAAAACGTACAGCCTATTGCTCGCCTCTCTCCCCACCTCTGTCCCCAGTTGTGGTAAGTGTAATGAAGGAGACAAACAGAGTTGCAAGTGATATCTAATAATAAGAGGACCAGTTAGTGGAGCTGCTCTGAGAAAAGGATATTTAAGCTGAGACTTGAAGAAGGAAATAGAATGCTGTGAGAGGAATGGGGGAAAAATCACTCCAGGTAGAGGAGAACATCATGTGCAAAGGCCCTGAGGCAGGAGAGCTTGGGACATTCTGAAAACTGTTAGAAGGTGCATGTAGCCAGAGCACAGGGAGTAAAAGGAAAAAAGGAACAAGTCGGGGTTGGAGCGTGGGCAGGAACTGGTCACCATCACACAGGACTTTGTGGGCCATTATGGTCGGGAGTTTGACTTTTTGTGGTAAGAGCAATAAGAAGCAAATGGAGGGAGAACCAGGATTTAACTCACATTTTAAAAAAAGAGCCCTCTGGCTGCTATTTGGAGAGTGGATGCCTAGGAGGGGCTGTGAATATGAGGAGGGACACCATGAAGGCATCTGAACAACCACCCACGTGTTTGAGTGTTGTTCTGGGGACTGTTGGCTTCGGCTACCAGCGGCACTTAGACAGCCTTAGGTCTCATTTTCAGAAAGCTTTGACTGATATTTATATCCCCAAACGTGTTTATTTTTTATATATAAATTCTCATTTAAGTTATCTCATCATTATCATTAAAAATGTATTTAAGTTTCTATGGCCTCTAAAATATCTTGGCTTTAGATCTGAAATACTGTCAAATAAATTAAATATTTCAGAATAGCATTTTATTTTGCTATTGATAGGATAAAAAGTAACACATGCCTAATATGTGAACAAATAGTAAGAGATCAAGAAATGTGAGCTGATATTATTTTGTCATTCTTCTGGTGATGATCATTTATGCTGTTTTCACTACTGAGAACAATGCTGTGAGGAAGATCTTCATACATATTTGTCTGTTTTCTGTGGATATATTCTGTTAAAAAGTATGTCGTTAAAAGAATTATTATACCGAATTAAACTCCAGCACAATTGTGTACTGATTTAAACTTCCATCATTGATATATCAATGTGTTTATTTCCCGAAATCTTTGTCACCTCCGGATATTAATGTCTTTTTAATCTTTTCCAGTCTGTTAGGTGTCAGTCTGTTAATTGCACTTCTTTGGTTACTTATTAGTTAGGTTATCTTTATTTATAGGAAATTACTTTGTTTTGTTTGCTGCTGTATCCTCAGAATCTAGAACAGTGCCTGGAGAGTAGTAGATACTCATTTAATGCTTACTGATCGAATGAATGAATATATGAGCATAGTAATTGACCGTTTGCCTCTCTTTTGTGAATTGGTTAATATCCTCTACCCATTGTGTGTTCCAGGGGTTGTCTTTTTCTTGGTAAGTTTTAATAGCTCTTTATACATTATGGGCAATAACCTCTTATTTGTGACAGCTGAGTTGCTTCTCTGAGTCAGGAGGGTGGGTATGCTTTGGCTTGGCTGGCTGAGTGGGGGTCTGCTGGTGGCCCTTCCACTGTGCCACTTCTTAGGGCCTGATGCGAAGTCGTGCTTCCCTCTGCAGTTCAGGAGCTAGACTGCCGAGGGTGGAGCTGCTGAGCTACTGCTCAAGAAGTGGGTGAGGCTACTAGGCAGGCCATCATGGAGGAGGTCTGTTCAGCTGCTTCTCTGACTGTTGGCAAAGCCACTAGACAGGCCTGCAGTGAAGGGGCCTGTCCAGCTGCTTCTGGGTGGTAGGCGGGGCTGCTAGACAGGTCTGCAGTGAAGTGACCCATCCAGCTGTTTTTGGGCAGTGGGTGGGGCAGTAACCTCTTACTGGAAGCTTCAAATATATTTTCTTAGTTAGTTATTTCTCCTTACATCGTGTTTGTAATTTAAAACTTTTTTTGCAATACAGTTTTTAAGAAATTTTATGAAATATTTCAACCATTGTCTTTATCATTTCTGGCGTGGGGTTAATACTCTAAAAAGCCTCCCTCAGCCTCAATTTTTTCTTTTTAAAGAAATTCACCTATTTTTTTCTTTTCTATTAGTAAATTTAGTAACAAACTATTGTTACTAAACATTCCCATAATGAACTCCATTTCTTTGTTGTAGAGTTTTTATTTAATAAAGTGTTGGATTCTTTTTGTTAGAAATTTTATTTTGGGGCCGGCCCGGTGGCGCACTGGAGAGTGCGCCGCTTGGGAGCGCGGCAGCGCTCCCGCCGAGGGTTTGGATCCCATGTGGAGACCGGTTCCCGCTCACTGGCTGAGTGCGGTGCGGGCGCAACACCGAGGGTTGCGATCCCGTTGCTGGTCAGTAAAAAAGACAAAAAGGAAAAAAAAAAAAGAAATTTTATTTTGGAATTTTGAATCTGTATAAATAAAATAACCTGCAGATCCTTTGTGTACTATCTTAAAGAATTGTGAGACTTTTCTCTTTTCTCTATATCTAAAACCACGCTTCTCAAACTTCCTGCAGATCATCTGGGGAGCTTGTTAGAATGTAGATGCTTATTCAGTAGGTCTAGTGTGGGGTTTAAGGGTCTGCCTTTCTAACAAGCAAACAGGTGATGCCCATGCTGCTGGCACATGGACCACGCTTTGAGTAGGAAGGCTCTAAGGGACTTAAAATAGCACAATAATTACCCTAGATGGTGTTTGGATCCAGTGCTCTTTTGAGAAGTATGTGTATATATATATATAGATAATTTTATTCAAGTTCTCAAATCTGTTGGCAAAGTATTTTCTAATGAATGAATCATTGAATTTTTTTCTGTAACTATATCTCCTCATTTCTATTTTTGCTCATATTTTTATTATATTTTCTCTTTAATTATATTAATTCATTGTTGTTGTAGATTGGATCCTCCCCTCCCCCAACCTCACTGAGGCTTAATCCCCACTGTAACTGTTGAGGGTGGAAATCCTATTATGGTAATTGAAAGACAGGGCCTCGAAGAAGTTATTAGATTGTAGGAGCATGCCTTGGTGAATAGATTAATAATGATGGTCACGGACTTGGTTCTGAGGGCTTTAAAAAGAAAGCACAAGAAGAGTTTTTCTCTCAGTGTTCCACCATTTTCTGCCATGTGAGACCCCTGGGTCACTGTTGCCACCATGAAGACACTTACTAGATGTCTTCCCTGGACTTTGGACTTCCCAGCCTCTGAAACTGTAAGCAATAAATTTTGTTTTCAATATTAATAACCCAATTCCATGTATTTTGTGATAAGCAACAGAAAAGGATAATACAGAAAATTGGTACCAGAGAAGTGGGGTGTTACTTATAACAAATACTCGAAAATGTGGAAGCAGCTTTGGAACTGGGTGTTGAGGAGAGGCTAGAAGTATTTGGAGGAATAGGCTGGTAAAGCCTAGATGCTGGCGAGGAAAGTTTGGAACCCAAAAACTTGCTAAGTGGTGGCAACCAGAATGCTGATAGACATATGGACTACAGAGACCACTCTAAGGAGGTCTCAGTTGTAAAAGGGAAGGGATTTATAGGAAACAGGAGCAAAGATCACCCTTGCTGTGAACTGACAAGGAACATGGCTGCCTTCTGTTCATGCCCCCAAATTTTATAGAATGTGGAACTTCAAGGTGCTGGACTGGGGTATCTGGAGGAAGAAATTTCTGAGCAGCAAAACATTCAGGAACTCAGCTGTCTACGCTGAGTTATTGCAGCAGAGGCATGACATAAAGCCAGAATTTGAAAGGAAAGCAGAACGTAAAGATTTGGAAAATTTGCAGCCTGGCCATGTGATAGGGAAGCAGAGAGCATTTTCAGGAGAACAATTCAGTTGTGTAGCCCAGTGACTATTTGCTAAGAAGATTAATACAGAAGAAAGGGATTATCAAAGAAAAGGGGGAATGAGCTCTGAAGGCATTGCAGAAGCCTCTGGGGCCAACTCTTTCATTACAGGCCCGAAGGCTTAGGGAGACAGAATGGTCTTGAGGAACAGGCCTGAGGTGCCCTCATGGGCTCACAGCCCAGAGATACCTTGGGAAGCTTCTCCCCACACCAGCACCCCAGCTGCTTTGGCTGCTCAAGCCATGGCTAAATTGCCCCCAGGTGTGGCTGGACCCACAGCTTTGGAAGATACAAGCCAGAAGCCTTGGCGGCATCCCTGTGGTGTTAAGTCTGCAGGTTTGCAGAATGCTAGAGCTTTGGAGGCTTGGGAGCCTCCACCCAAATTTCAAAAGATATATGGAAAAGCTTGGGGGCCCAGGGGACTGAGTCACTGCAGACAGCCTTCACTAGAGCAATGCTGAGTGGAAACACAGGGTCAGAATGGCCGCAGAGAAACCCCATCGATTCCATGCCTAATGGAGCCGTGAGAGCAAGACTGCCATGGAGACCCTGGAATTGTAGAGTTATCAGCATGCAGCCCCAGCCTGCAAGAGCTAAAGCATCACCTGAAACCAGGAAGGCCATAGAAGTGGAGCTGCCTGAGGACTTGTGGATCCAACCCCTGCACCAGCATTCAGAGGACGTAGAACACAGAGTCAAGGTACATGATTCACCAGCTTTGAGATTTAATGCCTGCCCTGCTGAGTTTTAGACTTGCTTAGGATCCCTTTCTTTTGGCCTATTTCTCCCCTTCTGAATGGGAATATGTACCCTATGCTTGCTCCACCCTTGTGTCTTAGAAGTAGGTAACTTGTTTTTGATTTCACACATGGGACTTTGAACTTCGGACTTTTGAGTTGGAACAAATTAAGACTTTGGGATGAAATGAATGGATTTGTGTGTGAAAAGGACATGAGCTGGGGGGTTGGGGTGGAATGCTGTAGATTGGATGCCCCAACTATCTCACTGAGGCTTATTCCCCATTGTAATTGTTGAGGGTGGGAAATCCTATTATGGTAATTGAAAGGTGGGGCCTTGAAGAGGTGATTGGATTGTAAGAGCATGCTGTAGTGAATGGATTAAAAATGATGGTCAGGGGGAGAGTGCCGCATTGGTAGTGCCGAGGCCACAGGTTCGGATCCTATATAGGGATGGCCAGTGCGCTCACTGGCTGAGCATGGTGCAGACAACACTGTGCCAAGGGTTGCGATCCCCTTACCCGTCCAAAAAAAAAAAAAAGATGGTCAGGGACGTGGTTCTGAGGGCTTTAAAAAGAAAGCACAGGGGGGGTTTTTCTCCTCTGTTCCACCATTTTCTGCTATGTGAGACCCCTGGGTCACTGTCGCCACCACCAAGACCCTCACCAGATGTGTTCCCTGGACTTTGGACTTCCCAGCCTCTGAAACTGTAAGCAATACAATTCTTTCTTTCTATTATTTTTATAAATCACCCACTTGCAGGTATTTTTGTTATAAGCAATAGAAATGGACTAACAATGGTTTATCTAGTTTATTGTTTTTTTTTTCTCCCTCAAAGAAGTCAGCTCTTAGATATGTTTATTAAGTTTGGTGTTTCTCTATTTTTTAATGAATTAATTTCTGCTTTTACCTTTATTAAGCCCTTCTTCCTGCCTCACTCAACTCTTTAATTTCTAGCTTCTTGAGTTTATTTCTTCAGTAATTGACTTATTTTATTTCTTTCTCAGTTATTAAAGTATTTAAAGCTATGAAATTTACTTTTACTACACTTTGGCCACTTTCCATGTATTTTGATATGTGTTGGTTTCATTATTACTATTCTATAAAATTCTTTAATTGCTATTTTGGTTTTATTTTTGACCCAAGAATTAGTTCCAAGCTGTTGGAATAATTATTTTGTTCTACTTTTGAAATTAATTTCTGGTTTATTGTAGTGTGAATGGAGAATATAATCTATATTATTAATTTCTTTTTTGAAAATTTAATGGGATTTTCTTGGTTGTTTAATATTGGTTGATTTTATAACTATTTAGTAGGCATTAGAAAAGGAGCTAAGTTCTTTATTTGCAGTATACAAAGTATGAATGAAGCTTTTACATTGACTGTAATAATATTAATCCAATCCCCCATTTAATAGTTATTATCTTCCTGATTAGTCACTGCTATTATTTTCTTTCATCTCTCCTCCCTCTGCCCCTTATATTATGAACAGTTTTTTCTTTACAATGTTTGATATTATGTAATTCAGTGATATTTTGACAGTTATATCTGTACTGTAGATTGTGTCACTTGTCAATTTAGAAGTGACCTTTTTTGGTAAAACTGTTTCCCTCACTGAATCCAACTTAATCATCTATAAATGAGTAATCTTTGTTTTCATTTTCTTTGAATTTTTTTCCTGGTATATTTTTGTCTTTATTTATTTTCCATCTTTGAGTTGCAGCTTTACTCTTCTTTCTGGCAAACATATACTTATTTTTATTGTTTTGAATTCATTTTGAGAATCTCTTACTGTTGAGTCATTCCATCTATGCTTTTAGTTTTAATTGACATCTTTGCCCTTAAATCTGTTTTCTGTTTGTTATGAGTGCTCATCTTACAGAGAAGACCTACAATCTACCTTTATTTCTAATAGAGGATTTTATAGAAGATATTTTAAAAATAATAAAGTTTTATGATTTGAACATTTTTATAACTATATTTACCACAGTTATTTAGACTCATTTATTTATTTATTTATACTTGTTATGAATATTCATGGGGTACAAAGCTGACTGTCACCACTTGTGCCCAAGATGTGATGGCCAGATCCATACTGGCAGCATACCCATTACCACAAATTGCAATTATACCCTCTGTCCCCCACCAAATTAATCCCCAACCTCTTTCCCCTCCTCCTTTCCCCCACCCCACTTTGCAACCCTAGGTCTGTTCTTTCCCTCTTCAAGTCCAACACACCACTGTGGTATTTCTTTACTTCCTTCCTTCTCTCTTAGCTCTCACTCATGAGTGAGGACATATGGTGTTTTTCCCTCCGTGCTTTGCTTATTTCACTCAATATTAAGTTTCTCCAAGCTCATTTATGTTGTTGCAAATGGCAGAATTTTGTTCTTTTTTATGGCAGAGTAGTATTCCATCGTGCATATATACCACATTTTCCTTATCCAGTCATCTGTCGATGGACATTTAGGTTGGTTCCATGTCTTGGCTATTGTAAACAGAGCTGCAGTGAACATGGAAGTGCAGGTATCCCTTCAATATGATGATTTCAGTTCCTTTGGGTATATGCCCAGAAGTGGAATTGCTGGATCGTGTGGTAAATTTATCTGTAGTTGTCTATGTCTGGTCACAGACTTTATGAACAAGAGCCCCAAAGCACAAGCAACAAAAGAAAAAATAAACAAATGGGACTATATCAAACTAAAAAACTTCTGCACAGCAAAGGAAACAATCAAGAGTGAAACGACAACCTACAGAGTGGGAGAAAAGTTTTGCAAACTATATATCCAACAAGGGATTAAAGCCAGAATATACAAGGAACCCAAGCAATTATACAGTAAAAAAACAAATGAACCAATTAAAAATAATTGGAGCTGAGTAGACATTTTTCTAAGTAAGACGTACAAATAAATGGCCAATGGGCACATGAAAAATGTTCAACATTGCTAATCATTAGGGAAATGCAAATTAAAACCACATTAGGATATCACCTCACTGAAGTTAGACTGGCTATAATCAAAAAGATGGAGAATAACAAATGCTGACGAGGATGTGAAGAGAAAACGCTCCTACACTGTTGGTGGGATTGTAAATTAGTACAACCACTAGGGAAAACAGTATGGAGGTTCTCAAATAACTACAGATAGATCTATCATATTTAGACTCAATTTTATTTTCGAATTTCAACAAAAATTTAAAACACTTTCATATCACTGCTTACTCATTTTTGAGATCAATATTTTGACTGAGCTTTTGGTTATTTAGAGTGTGCTTCCAAGTTGCTTTTTCAGCAATGGTGCATTAGTATCAGCCTTCTCGAGTCCTTGAATATTTGAGGATATCATGATCTTCTTCTTGTCTCTTCTTTTTCTTCTTCTTTCTTCTCCCCTCCCATTTCATCATAGTTATTTTCTTCCCTTTTCTCCTCTTTCTTTTTCTCCCTTTACACATGAATAACTGGTTGGGTATAGAATGCGTTCTCCCTCAAATCTACCTGGATATTGCTCTGTTGTCTCCTGGAATCTAGTGATGCTGAGGGAAAGTCTTTTCTTTTTTTTCTTTTTTTTTTTTTTTTAAAAGATGACCAGTAAGGGGATCTCAACCCTTGGCTTGGTGTTGTCAGCACCACGCTCAGTCAGTGAGCAAACCGGCCATCCCTATATAGGATCCGAACCCGTGGCCTTGGTGTTATCTGCACCGCACTCTACCGAGTGAGCCACGGGCAATTCGCTTAACCTCTTTGCTTGATTTTCCTCAGCTGTATAATGGGGAATGGTAATACCTGCCCTTGCCCACCTTGCAAAGTTACTTTATTCCCAAGAAAGATTTAAATGAGAAGATGTCAGTGCAATCGTTTATTGAATGAATAATTCCATATACTACAGAGGGATGATCTTGGTGGCAAAAGTCCATTTGATTTCACTAATATTTATTGAGCACTATTCTGTTCAGAGGCCAGTGCAGGGAATCAATACAGGAGGCCCCGCCCTATGCTGAAGTGGCTTTGTTATGAATGTTTAATTTTTCTCAAATCGATGATCTTCTGGGTGACAGTACTGGCTTCTTCTCATCACTGAGATATGATTAATTCATTCATCATGTTAGACTGATTTAATTATTTATTATGTCATTTTGTTTATTTAATTTGCATATCAATTGCCAGGGTGCTGCATATCTCAGCTTACCACAGAATGCTGTTAAGAAAGGTTTTGATGCTGATGCAGATTCCAGTGGTCTCCCCGGGGCAAAAAACGTCTTGGTAATTGAATACTTAGGTGTGGGGCTGCAACCGCTAGAATTTTTTTTTTTTCCCCTGATCTGACGTTCAACCACCTCCTTTCCGCTTTGGTCCAGGGAGACAGGTAGTTGTGAATTATGCATGCTCATCTATCCTGTGGTTAGTGTTTGCATATCTTCCTTTTCCATAGAGAGATAGCTTTTCCCTTGAGGAACAACTATCTCAAAGTCTTGGTACTTGGCGTGCAGGAATAGAAAGAATGCTAGCCATTGTTCCCTCACCCACTGTCTCCCGATTCTCTGTTTCCAATCCACACTTTAGTGTGGAGACCCCGAAGGGGCATTGCCCACATTTCCCTTGTCTTGTTACTCCAGCCTCCCAGCCAGAAGCAGTGGGAAGAGAGGCATTTGAATCTTTGGATTCTGGATTTGCTTACCTTCCTCCTCATCATCATAATATGAAGTGAGACTAAAGGCCTGGGACTGAATCCTGGCCATGCCCTTTATTAGCTATGTGACTCTGGCAAGTTACTGAATCATAGCAACAGTATCATAGCTAAAGAGCATATATCCCAGGCAATAAGCTAAGTCATTATTTTATCATCATTTAGTAATCTTACCCATGTTCCTGTTCTAGTTATTATTGCTGCATAATGAACCACCTAGAAAGTCAATGGCTCAAAACAATAACAATCATTTATTTTGCTCATGCAGATACATTTCGGGCAGAACTCAGTGGAAGGGCTTGTCTCTGTTCCATGCAGTGCCTGCAGGGACAGGTTGGGGACTGGAGAGTGGCTCACTTGCCTGACTACCAGGTGGAGTTCTGGCAGCTCAGCATGGTTATGGGATGGAGGCCTCAGTTTCTCTCTATGTGTGCCTCTTCTCTGACTGCTTGGGCTTCCTCACCTCATGGAGGCTGGGTTCCAAGAGTGAGCATCCCAAGGGACCCAAAAAGAAGCTGCCTGGCCTTTTCTAATCTATCATGAGCAGTTATACAGTGTCATTTCCACTAAAACCATCCTATTGGTGCAAGATGCACAGTCACAGCCAGGTTCAAGGGGATGGGAATGAGACTGCACATATTGATGGGACAGAGAGAAAGTCACACTGTAGAAGGGCATGTGGGTGGGAGATACTCCTGCAGCCGTCTTTGGAACATAGCATCTGCCACAACTCCTCTGAGATGGATTTTATTCCCCTCCCTTAACAGATGAGAAAATGGAGGCTTAGAAATGCTATATAAATTCTCCATGGTCACAAGCTTGTGTAATGGTTGAGTGGCATTTGAATCCTGGCAGTTAGGCTGTGGAGTGCCAATTTTCACTGCTAATTATCAGAACAGCAAACATGTATTGAGCTATTACTGTATGCCAGCTACTCTCCTAATCACTTTAAATGCATTAACTCATTTAACCCTTCTAACAAATTTCACAGTGGATATTACTGTTATCCCCATTTTACAGATGATGACATTGAGGCATGCAGCTGTTAGGAGCTTGCTCAAGGTCACACTGTGTCAGAGCTGGGATTCAAACTCAGTATCCAGAGTCCACATGTTTAACATTATACTGCTCTGGTTCTCAAGTAACAATACAAGTTGATTATCATGACCATTTTGGACCTCCCTCTTCTTTGACACCAAAGACAGATGTGAATTTTTTTCTACTATTTCCTAATCCCCCCCATACCCTAAGGGCTAATTGGGGTCATTAATAGCAGGAGGATCTTGTGTGCACAAAGTGGACCTGACCTTGTACACTGTTGACACGTCCAACAAGAGCCAGGTTCTCCTTTTAACACCAACCTCGAAGGACACACTCATGCATACAGCTTCCCAGTTTCTCCTCCTTTCTTCATTTTTTATTTACCCTAGCCAGGATTCGAGGCTTTGGGTTTACACCTGCCATTCAAATCCCACCTCTCACATTCACTCGCTGCAGGTTATTGTCCATAGTAGCTGCTCTGCACCCTCATGCCTCAGGGTTTGCACCTGTAGCAGGTGGGAACCTCATAGGGTTGCTGAAACGGTTTAAAAATTGCACATGCAAGGAGCACATTGATGCTGGGAACCCTTTTCTTGTTCTCTTTCACCTGGCAATTGGGTTGTTGCCTTTCCTGTGTTCAACCATAGGGTTGAGCTGTGTTAGGTAGGTGCAAAGAGTTGGGTTGAAAAGAAAGAAAGAAAGAAAGAAAGAAAGAACAAGAGTCTCTTGCCTTGAAGTGTGGGGTTTCCTCTCTGTGTACAGTATAGTGGGTTGGGTTGAGTGTCGTGATCCTGTCTCCTGGGAGTGTAGGAAGAAGACGACAATCTTCAGAGAGACTCAGCAAGGTATGACCTCAGTGCAGACAAGGAAGCCTTCCAGCACCTTGGGATGGCCGTTTGGACCCCAGGATGCCAGTTTTCAGAGTTAGAAGGAGTTTTAAGGATGATCTGAGTCCTCAAGGGGACACCCAAATTGGATGAATACTTGTTCACATAAATTTGTGAGGCAGAGACAGGACTAGAACTGGGATGTCACGATGCCCCCAGCTCTGATTCTCTCCCCTTTGCTTTAATACTTTCAGTGTGGGCTCTGACTTGAAATAGAACCAGTGGATTTGCTTCTACTTTTAACTATTCATTTATTAATCTTGAGTACAACCTCACGAAGGACCCTGCACTAGGACTGCCCAGCTAAGCTGCTCCCAGATTTCTCATCAATAGAAACTATGAGATAATACATGGTTGTTGTCTAAAGCCACTAAAATTTGGGGGAATTTGTTTTGCAGCAATAGATAACTAATACAAGGGAGAATCCTCACTGGCATTATCCTTTATAGGCTCTGGCCTCTTACCATGTGGCTGTACCCCCTTTCTTAGTCCTTTATCTCCATTTCTTCTTTAAGGAATCTTTCTCAAAAGATTGCCAGACACTTCAACATTTCCGTTATTTATCATAATGAGCAATTTTATTTTTTTAAAAATTTATTTGAAAATTATTTACCTTTAAAAAAATAATGAAATTTCTTTCTCATCTTAGCCATGTTCAAGTAGGTCTCACCTTTTATAAACACGTTAAGACATTTCCCTAAACAAAGGGCTGTTTTGTCTCTGTGACAAATTCTGTTCTTCTAGGCTAGCCAGCCCAAATGGTCACCAACAATACAGTAACAGTGATTCACCCATCACACAATCTGAGGCACAGAGAAGGGGACTTGCTCAGTGATTTAGAGGTAGGAAGTAACAGAACTGGATAATCTGAGGCACAGAGAAGGGGACTTGCTCAGTGATTTAGAGGTAGGAAGTAACAGAACTGGGTTTCATCTGGCTCCAGAGACTGTCTCTGCTAAATGCCTTGGAGTGTGGGGACATTTCCCCACTATCACACATTTCCCTTGAAGTTTTCCTAATAGTAGAAGAGAGTGTGTGGATGTTCCCTGGGGTTGAGGGCATAGCCGGAGTCACCTGCCTCAAGCAGGGCATTTCTTTAAAGTTTCATGCTTTCACTTAAAAATTTATGTGAATTTTTAATTCTGCTCATTAAAATATTCATGTCGGATTTAACATAATATTATGTTATACTGTGATAACAAATAAACTCCAAAATCTCAGTGGCTTCCTTGTTTGGAGAATGTGCCTGGCATCTAGTAGTCCTTCAAGGTATGACACAGCACAGCCAGAATAACAGAAAACGGTATTGTCCCAAATTCCAATAGCACCTTAGTTTTGGATTTCTTAATTTGGTGCATGCCTTTGGAACAGGAAAGAAAAAAATCTCAGTGGCTTAATATACACACACGAAGGTGATTTCTGATTCAAGTCACATTTCAGTGCAGCTTCTGTGGTTCCTCCAGCCAGTGACTCTGTAGTCCTCTCCTGTGACACAGACATGTGGCCTCTGAGGTTAGTACGGAAGAAGGGGAAAGAGAAAGCGTGGAGCATTATACTGGGTTTTATGGTCAGGCTTGGACGTGGTCTACAGCCCATCCAGTTGACCAGTGACATGGTCCTGAGTGAACTGCAAGAGAGGCATGGAATGGGGTGGGCTTGTATGCCTAGGAAGAGATCAATGAAATGGGATTTGATAAATACCTAGCATTACCTCTGCCACAAATATTTTAAATTACAATCCAAGAATAACATCAAAAATGTTTTCTACTATTCCCATTATTTAATGGCTGAGATAGGTGGGCTTGTATGCCTAGGAAGAGATCAATGAAATGGGATTTGATAAATACCTAGCATTACCTCTGCCACAAATATTTTAAGTTACAATCCAAGAATAACATCAAAAATGTTTTCTACTATTCCCATTATTTAATGGCTGAGATTGTATTGCCTTGAGTCTATCGCTTGGAAGATTGTGTTGAGTAAGAGCTGATAGTGCATTTTGGGTTCTGTGTCCAGGCAGTTTCTCTTCTATTCGTGTCACAGAATCTCAACAGGGCATACTCACATAAATTGCTTATTTCACTGTGTTACAAGTGATGTCAGGATACTCACCAAGCTCCTGGGCAGGGTGCATGATGAAATATTTTAGGCTAACATTTGTGGGTTTTGGTGATGAGAAAGCAGGTTGTTTATGTCATATGGTTGGTTTACCACTCTGGGAAATGCTGGTCAGAGGAGTTTGTCAGCAAAGAAAGAGGCCCGAGAATATTTTCTGTATTATGAGTACTTTACCTTTATTCATATGTAAATAAACTAGCAATCCCAAATAAGTTTTCATTTCTGTGGCAGATAGTATATTTGGCAAATGGCCACATCAATATTTTCTACCCCAGGTGCTTCTCCAGAACCATGTTGTGTCCCCATTGCACGGTCAGTCCTGTCCTTTCCCCTGGAGCCTCCCGACTGCCCTGATGAATAGAATGAATGAAGAGATGCCATGTGGCTTCTGAAGCTAGGCCAGAGGAAAGGCCACATAGCTTTCGTTGTTCTGTTTCTTGGGACACTCACCTTTGGAGCTCAGAGCCACCGTGAAACATGTTTGAGGCAGCCATATGCTGAGGAAGCTCGAGCTAGCCCACATGGAAAGACCACATGGGGAGGCCTGAGACTCCATGGAGAGAGGGGGAGATGCCCAGCAGCCCTCAGCTGCTCCAGTCCCTTTTTGACTATAGTCACACAGGAGACTCCAAGCCAGAACCACCAGGCCAAACTGTTCCTAAACTCCTGATCCATAGAGATCATGAGAGATAATAAATGATGTGATTGTTTTAAACAACTAATTTTTGGGTGGCTTGTATACTGCAACAGATAACTGGAACAGTCACCCTAATCAATTCTAATCATTTAATTCTTTTTTTAGCTCAGACGTCTTGACACATGCTGTCAAAACACTAAGTTTCTCGCCTTGACTCCTTTTTCTGCTCCCCATCCTCCTAGTTTGGCAGGCAGGAAGCGTGGTTGGGGCAGTAGGTTCCTCAGGGCCAGCTTACACCTTACACAAAGCTCCGAAAGACAGGGTTCCTTCCTCCTTTTCTCCAGCTTTCAGGGATGCACATCGTTGAGTGAAAGAGCTAAAGCACACAGATGTGCATCTACACCATTTATGACCTACAGCAAGTCATCTAGAACCAGAGGGGGAGGCTTTTTTAATGCACAGGCTCAACTGAATTCTTTTACCCACACCTCACATTCTTTCCCTTATGACTTCATTCTCGACGTGCCATACAAACCCTGCCCTCGACTTTCCTCCAAAGGTTAACGACAACTGGGGATGGCAAACTATGACCTGCGGGACCAAAGTGGACAGTCTTTTCTTTTTAATTGCTGATTTTTATTTATCTCTTAAGTAGCAATGTTAAATATTTCAGCATAATTACAAGAGAAATTATGCTGCATATGTTACCTTGAGTAAACTGAACACCAAGAAAGAATAACTTTTGTACACATCCTCTCATTCCAACATGAAAAAAAAAAAGTTAATATGATTAAAAGTTTCTTGGTCATACTTGGAAGAATTTTTAACCTGTAATCAATCCTAAGAGATTTTTTATGGGCTGAGGTTGTTTGAACCTGGTTTTAAAGCCATCCCATGGGATTTTTTTCTCCATTAAGTGGGAGATATCACTGGGATCCCAATGGTGTGACAGATGTTTGCAACAAAGATTCAGATGTGTATATATGTTTCTATCTTTAAAAATATATTTACAACATTTTTATTGTGGTAAAATATACATAACATAAAATTTACCATTTTATCTGTTTCTAAGTGTTAAAGGTGGCATTCAATAACATTAAGCACATTTACAACATTGTACAACCATCACTACTATCAATTTCCAGAAATTCTTTTATCATTTCAAATGAAACTTTACTCATTAAATAGTAACTCCCCATTTCTCCCTGACTCCCAGTTCCTGGCAACTACCATACTACTTTCTGTCTCTAAGAATTTGCCTATTTTATGTACCTGGTACAAGTGGAACCATACAATATTTCAGACAGCCTTTTTTCATATATATAAATAAGGTTTTATTGGAACACAGCCATGCACATCCATTTATGTATTGTCTGTGGCTGCTTCTGCACTACAACAGCAGAGGTAAGTAGTTGTGATACTGTATGTCTTGCAGACCCCAAAATATTTACTATCTTGCACTTTACAGAAAAAGTTTGCAGACCCCTGAATGAGATTGGGGGTGGCTGGCCTCTATGATTATTTCATTATCATTGGAAAGGAGCCTCACTTTCAGCCCCTTGGGGTGGATTTTTACGCTATGAAAGTTAACTAAAACCTTTGACTCCAGTTAGTCAAATTCCTACTCTGTTTTCAGCCTCTCTCCTCTTTGTAGTTAAAAGAATGCAGACCATTTCAGAGCTCAGCCTGCTCTCTCTCCTGGGCTCGTTTCTCTCTTCAGGGTCTAACTGACCTGGAGAGCTCTTCTTCCACACCTGAATTTACTAATTTAATACACTTTATTTCTACCAGGTAATCTTTATTCCTTCCCCTTCTGTATAACAGAAACCCCTTCTAATCAGTACTGTCCACATCACACAATCGTTTCCCAGTTGTGAAACAGTATCTGTTAAATCATCCAACTTTGCAAGCTCCTCTTTTCATTAGGATGAGTAATGAATTAGTTCTTATTTAGATTTTGACCTTTCTTTGTGCTATCATTTTATTCCCTCTGTGGAGAAAAATAACACATTGGTGTTGAGTTCTAAAACTGTGACTGTACCTAAGTTTTCAGAGTCATTTCTCATTTTACCATGAGTTTGTTTAAAACTATACTTCAGGTGACCATTTTGCTTTATTTTTTCAAGATTCATTATTTTTACCATCTTGTAGAACATAGTCTTTGATGAGAGGTAGTGTCAGTGAATTATGCAGAAGTTTCTAGGGCATCAAGGTTACTGTGGCCTCCATATACACTACAGCCCTCTGAAGTTTTTTATACATTCATGATTTGGGCCTATTTTTGTATAAGTTCATACATTAAAAACAAACACACAAACAAACACTTTACTCCCCTCAGGCAAACCACGCCAAAATTTTATGTAAAGATGGTCTTACTATCAGTCACTTATCAAATTAATGTCTTCATATATATCAACATTATAAATATACTAAAAATATCCTCATTGTAGTATCTAAATCAGGGGTTGTCAAACATATCTCTAAAGAGCCAGCTAGTAAATATTTTTCTAATACATTTTTTTCCCAATAAAACTTTATTTACAAAAATAGATGGCAGGCCATAGTTTGCCGACCCATTTTAAATCATTCACAATCATGCTTTCCCCCTTGTCCAGCCTTTAAAATGTCTTTTAAAAATGTGCATTAATTTTAATATCTCTTTGAAAAGGTGATGGCTTCATACGGTGATAGATTATTTCATGCGTGAGTGTCACAGTACTTAGGCACATTTTTTGTTTCAACAACAACCAATAATGACCAATCGATAACATCCAAAGCATCTGTGTGCGTCTATTCTTTGAACCTTGGCTAATGCTGATCACTCTTTATTCAGCAGCTCCACAAGGGCTGGGGTTATTGTGGGAAGCCTGAGGGACAACATGATTTTAGTGTGACCTGATTTGAGGTTTTCTGTGCTTCTCTTGTTCCCTTTCAAATTCTCAGTGATTTCAAGTTTACATCTCAAAATTCCCATCTTTATCATCAATTTTCTCAGTTGAAATCATACTTAAGGAAGGTAAATGAAGCATGAGGACAAATTTACAAAATACGGAAATCTGCATATGCTTCTGCTATTAGGAGAGGAAGGAGGGGTGGTTGGGGACATAGAATCAAGTGCTTGTGAATGAAAACATTGGTGTAACATCCTTGTGGCAAGAACTTGAGCTGATTTGTGGGAGCCAGTGGAGTTTGTGTAATAATAAACCAATACTCATTCCTAGAATGTCATATCCCAGCTCCTCCAGTACTATCTGGGTGGTTCCCGTCAGCCTTACCAGGAAAGCCTGCTCACCTGGTCTGACTCAGAAAGGACACTAGCCACACAGACCAAGGTGTGCCCCACGTAATCTGACTTACTGCTGAGCTGATGCCCCCTGGGTCCTCCCAAACAACAACAATGCCAAATTTTCTCATCTCTCACTGCTTGTGAATGTTTCCTGGTCTCTGTGTTTTCATGACACACCATGCTATCGAATGGATATTGGCAGAATTCTATTAACTGCTTGCACCTATGTGCAAAATATTTAAGGGTTTGGTGTAATGTGAAAAGAATCCCAGACTTGGAATTGAGTTCAAACTCAGCTCTCTACTCAATACCACCCACAAGACTTTGAGCAAATATACAGACCTAAGTTTTCTATTCTGTAAAATGGGCATAGTAATAACCAGCTCAAGGCATTTGCTTATTCGTTCACTAATTCATTTACGCAATGGTTATTGAGTACCTACTGTGTGCCAGATGCTGTGATGCTGTCCTGAGGCTTAATGTTAAATGATAGATTTGGACTTACTGTCCAGTAGATTATTCAAGGATTAGAAATAAAGTATGTAAAGTGTTTTAGACGTGGTAGACAAGGTAGCTGTTATTACTCCATCATTACGATGCTAATGGGTGTTGGCAACTCCAGGTCACAAAGCACACTGCTACCTCATCAGATGCTTGCCCTCATTCCTAGTGTGTCCCACTGGTTGACTCTTTGCTCCTGGGGCCAAGACTTGGTGCTCATCTCTGCTGCAAGTGACTGACCCTATGACAGGTTCCGACTAGGGGCTTCGGTATCCCTGCAGCCACTGTCTCTTCTGGTTTATTGCCTGGGAGAAGCATCTAATAAAAAGTCAATGGCTTTGCTGGTCCCATGTGAGTGCGTGCTTCCCTGCTGCACGGGTGTATAATTTCATTGGCCAACATGAACCTGTCAGTTCTCATGTGATGTAAGGCAGGGCTGCTTGCACTTCATGGGGGCTGGGAACCCTGGGCTAGACCCAAGTCAGAGGATAGGAAGCCTCAGATGTCTCCCACACTGAAGACTGTCCCTGAGAGAGCAGCCCCCTGGAGCACAGATCACCTCCTTTAATGTTGCCACTTTAAGAGAAAGACAAGCACAGAGCCTGCATGGTTAAAATGAACCAAAGGACACTTTGAATGGGAAAGAACATTGAATATTTTGGGGCCTGACTCCTGGGTTTGGTAGATAGGAAAGTGAGGCCCATCAGATAAGTAGGGCACCTGGTCATTCTTTGTTTCAGTAGTATTTATGGAGGATTTATTCTGTGCTCAGTACTCTGGGGACACAGTGACAGCCGGGACAAACAATCTATGGTGTCCAGTCTCCAAGATGGTCAACAGTGATCCTTACCGTCTGGTCTTCCCACCTCGGGGCTCTCTCCCACATTGTTCCAGGGCTGGCATGTGTGACCAATGGGATTTGGCAGAAGTAAAGATCGGTCACTTCCAAAATTAAATGATAATATGAGGTACCTCAGCTTCCATCTTGGTCTGTCTTTCTCTGTTGGATCCCTCGCTCTGAGGGAAGCCAGTGGCCGGATGGCGAGCATTCCTATGAAGAGGCCATGTGGCCTCCAGCCAGCAGCCCAAGGCAGTGGTGTTTGGTATGTTTGAGGAACTGACAAGTGTGGCAAAGTCTTCCACCAGAGGGAGAGTAAGCAGGGGCTGGGCATGCCGGCCTTGCTGCCAGCCAGCTCTGTCAGACGGAATTCCTGTGGTGATGGCAGTTTTCTACATCTGCGCTGTCCAGTGGGGTAGCCACACACTGCAGATGGTTGTTGAGCACTTGAAATGTGGATAGTGCATCTGAGGAACTGAATTTTAAATTTTATTTGGAATTCCTGTGGTGATGGCAGTTTTCTACATCTGCGCTGTCCAGTGGGGTAGCCACACACTGCAGGTGGTTGTTGAGCACTTGAAATGTGGATAGTGCATCTGAGGAACTGAATTTTAAATTTTATTTTGTATCAGTGAATTTAAATTTAGATAGCCATGCACAGCTAATGGCTGCTATATGGAGCAGTGTAGTAACTGGGAAGGGAAGCTGGGGGCTGGGGATTGTGGGTGGGCAGATTTCCAGAAGGGCAGTGGCCTGGTATCGTAGGCATCTGTAGGAAGATCTCGCTGGTTTCCGTGCGGAGAATGGATGGAAAAGGGAGAGGGAGGCAGGGAGGAGGCTGATGCATGGTCCAGGTGAGAGATGACAGCTGTCCTTCCAACTCCCTGGCTTCTGTGGCCTCTTATGCCCCCTGATGGCCCCAGGACCACATGAGGATTGGAGCCCCTGAAGCTGGAGTGTCAGCATGGTTCATTCCCACTTGGTCTAGACTGATGCAGGGACATGGCCACCAAGACATCTGTTTCTCAACAGCTGCAGAGGACAGATGGGTTCATCCCCTGAGGAGGGTCTGTCCCCAGCCCCTGGCGCTCACAGAAGTCCCCATTGCACAGCTCTCTTTCTAAAGCTTGAGTGAAGGTAGGTTTCTGTGCAGTCTGTGGAGGCTGTTTATCGCCTATGCTTTAGTTTCTTCATCTGCGAAATGGGATATAAATACTATCTACCTTATAGGAGTTTCATGGGCCTCAAATGAAATAAATCCATGCAAACCTCTTAAGTCAATGAGTGGTACCATGTGGTAGAATTGATGGCTGTTTGCTGTTATTTTCTTTATCGTAATCACCAGTGTCATCTCTGAGCAAGGAATCTCTAGCTCCATATGCTGACCTCCTCTGACCTCATGTGACTCCCAGGACTAGACAGGGCCTGATGGAGAAACACCTTCTGAGCTGTTAATAAGGGCCATTCTGGGTTGGATTCAAGGGGATGCTGCACAGAGAAACCAATCACCCAGGATGAGACCAGTTGGATGGAAATGCCAAACATTCGAGTCCATTTTCACCAAATGCCAGTTGTTGTCCTGAAATGGACAGGTGGAGGTTGCAGGAAGCTGGCTGGCTTTGGGGAAAGAGTCACAGAGGAGCTGGGAACACCCTGGGGTCTGTGCTCTCACACCCACTGGCACTCTTGGAAATGCTTCTGTTAGAGAAGAAAATCTGGCTTGAGGGTCCTCTCATTTCCTGTAGCCTCAGGAAGGTAGCATATTCACAATGAAATATTAGTTGGCATAGTGTCAGATTTTCATATTAATGTCAAGTACTAGTTGAATATCATATTAATATGCTATCTTTTTTACTGCTGCTCAGTTCAATGAGTGAATGATTAATAAAGATGAATGAAATAATCACCAGTAAGCTTGGCATTACTACACCATAGTACTAGTTATATTTCTCTGTTGTCTCACTTTCCGAGGATCCTGTGGTTCATGGGGTAAATTTAGACCTTGTGCCTATTCCTCTCACCCTCCTTCACTTGG
>NW_007727960.1:222309-223081 GCF_000696425.1 Galeopterus variegatus
TGTCAAGTACTAGTTGAATATCATATTAATATGCTATCTTTTTTACTGCTGCTCAGTTCAAGGAGTGAATGATTAATACAGATGAATGAAATAATCACCAGTAAGCTTGGCATTACTACACCATAGTACTAGTTATATTTCTCTGTTGTCTCACTTTCCGAGGAGCCTGTGGTTCATGGGGTAAATTTAGACCTTGTGCCTATTCCTCTCACCCTCCTTCACTTGGCTTCTGCCACACTGGCTACTGGGCTGTTCCTTGAACAAGGAGACATGCCTCTGCCTTCGGGCCTTCACACTGCGGTGGCTGATACCTACAGCAGCCTTCCCACCCTTCCCTCACATCTGCAGGGCTCACTCGCTGCTATGGGTTAAATGTGTCCCCCAAAAGTTCATGTGTGGAAACTTGATCACCACTGTGACAGTGTTAAGAGGGTGGGAAATCCTATTACGGTAATTGAAGAGTGTGATTAGATTGTGAGGACTGTGCCCTTGTGAATAAGTTGATCCATTTATGGAGTAATGGGTGTGGCTCTGATGGCTTTAAAAGGAGAGTGACTGAGGAGATTAGCTCTCCTCAGCCCATTCTAAACATGTGATCCCTGTGCTGCTGTAGAGAGTCATCTCCAAACAGAAGGCTCTCACCAGATGCACCGTCTGGACTTTGGACTTCCCAGCCTCCAAAACTGTAAGAAATAAGTTTTCTGTATTTCTTTATGAATTACCCAGTTTCAGGAATCCTGTTATACCGACAGAAGTGGACTAATACCCCCCC
>NW_007727960.1:223794-232184 GCF_000696425.1 Galeopterus variegatus
CCCCCCCTCCTCTGAGTCTTTGTCGACTCTGAACATTCTATTTAAAATTATGATGCCCCCTCCCCCTTTATCTCTGATCTACTTTTACTTTTCTTCCCCAGTGTTCACCTTTATTCTATTTAATTTACTTTTTTAACCTAACATTTTTTATCTCCCCCCCCAACAAAAAGGTAAGCTCCACAAGAGTAGAGAACCTTGTTCTATCCTGTTCTGTTCACTGCTGTGTCCCTATTTTCTAGCACAGGGCCTGACATACAGTTGCTGAACCATAAAAATGCTGAAGGTAAGTGTCCAGGCCCCTTAGTCTACTGTCCAAGGCCCTGACCTGCAATCTCAACTTTCATTCCACTCTCGCAAGATCCCTCCTGCCCTGGCTCCCAGTTAGATCATCTTCACTCAACCTTCATGTCTTTATATCCCTCCTTTCTCCTTCCTGCATGGCCTGCTGTCCCACTCTGCTCTCTTCTGCCCACCAGGTATCCACCCTCCAGGCTTCTCGAGTCTCCCTGAGCCACCTTGTCAGCCTCTGCCATTAGCACTCACTGGCTCTGCCTGATATGTGATAGTCATTCACTCCTTTAATCTGTTGATTCTTAGTTCTTGAGTCTTTCTTTAACTCTTCATGCTTATGCTTGTTACCACACAAGGAGAGTGGACTTTGGTGTCAGACAAACCTAGGTTCTTTTTCTGCTACTAGAAGATTTGGTCAAGTTGAAGAACTTTTCTGAGACTATTGACTTATCTCTAAAAATAGGAATAATGACATCTATCTGGTTATTGTGAAGTTATTGTGAGAACTAAATAATATAACGTATGTGAAAAGCACATAGTAGGTGCTCAAGAAAAGTTGCTGAGGGACCGCTGAGTGAGCTTAGAGTCATGAGGGGGGGAGCTGTAGTGTTAACTAGAGAGATTTTCTTTCAGTGCACTGATTTTGGAATGGGAGATTGTTTTTGTTCCACATTACGATAATGAGAAAGCTCTTATCTTTATTGGAATCCTTCTACAGAAGGAGGAGAGCTGTATTTGTGTCAGAGATAATGCCATCTTTTTACAAGCTTTTGTGTGATAGACAATAGCAGGGGCCTTTTAATTGGTGTGCTCAGGACTGTTTTCTGTCTGTCTCTTTATATGGTCTGTCAATTCCAGTCTTTCCTTGGCTTCTGGATGACTTTTGTGGCATTTGAGTAATTACTTCTTTGTGAGTTGAGGTGTGTCTGTGTGTGGATGTGTCTATGAGCCTGCATATACATGCACATTTGTACACACATATGCATGCACATGTGAACATACCTACTTATATATGGGGAGCTGTGTTCTTGCGAACCACCTATGTTAAACAGGGGAAATGGAATAAGGTCTAGATACCAAAAATTAGGCTGCCAGAAGCAAGGCAGGAAGCTGGACAGGAACATGCACTTAGGTGAAAGGGGCGTCACCAGGCAATAGCACCAAGGTGCCGAAACCTCTGCCCTCTTTTCTAGTGGGTGTGGGCAGAGGCTCTGGCCACACCACCCAGTAGACTGCCTTTGTCCTAGGAGTGTGACATGGGCATCTCCAGATCCCGGGATGAGGCCAGGGCATGGCAAGCAGCTGCCATGCTAATGTCATGTGCACAGCTTGGGGACATCCCTCTGAAAGTGGACTTGGCATCCGGGGAAATTCCACCTGGAAGGCAGAATAGCCTGGTGGTACCTTGACTCCCACTGTGGCTCTGCCCTTGGAAGCTCTGTGACCTTGGGAAGTTGCTCAACCTCCTAAAGTTGATCAAGGGATTAAACAGCATGATGATGTACACAGAATACTTAGCTCTGTGAATAGTAGAGAAAAATCAATTGGGCAATATTGGGTCTTCTTCTCAACTCACCTTCATTGTTATTTCCAACCCTGAGATTCTAGTGTGTTTTGGCAGCCAGCACGGCTCTGACAGGCTACAAAGTGGCCTAAATTTAACCTCGTAAAACCTAAAAGAGGGACATTCAAGGACCTCCTTAGAGTTCCAAAAGTGCACACAGAAGACAGAAGAGCTTGAAATAAATGAGAACAGAAGAGACAAAGTCCCCTGGGGGACGAAGTGACCCCTACACCAGGGAGCCACCAGAGACAACCTGGGGTGTGACGTATGTAAACAGGGTGGTGCCCAAACCCCAGCACTGGCACTGCTTGCTGAACCTGGCTGGTTGTGTGCTCTTGGGAAGGTCACCTAACCCCTCTGTGGTATGTGGGTGATAGTGATTATATTGACTTCTGAAGCTACGAGCAGTTAATAAGTATATCCACACAGTGCCTGGTACAGAGGAATAGTGTCTCTAGTCATCAGATCCCCACCCTGTGACCTCGTCACAGGAAGAGTTGTGACGACACCTGGGAGCAAGTCCCCAGGAGGGTAGGGAGAGAGAGGATGGAAGGGACGGAGGCTGTTCATGCTGGGGAAGCACAGCAGGACAGAGCTGGCCCTGCTCACCTCTGCAGCCTCCTCTCCCACCACTTTTCCTCTTATTCATCAGGATCCATCTACACTGCTGCCTCCTGACTTCCCGATGGCCCTTGCTGTCTCAGGGTCTTTGCACAGTTCTGTTAGCCTGAAACTTTTTTTGTTTAAGTTTTTTGGATCATTGGCTTCTTCACACCCTTTTAATCTTATTTCAAATCTCACCTTCTCAGAGAGGCCTTTCCTGTCCATCCCAGCTGAGTGGGATCTCATGGTCCCTAGCTCAGTCACCTTCTGCCAAGCTCTATGCTCCTTTCTTTTATGATCTCTATCACATGACATAATTATGCCATTTGTGTGTTTACTCCACTAAGGTCTGCCTTCCACACCACACTGTAGGTCCATGAGGACAGTGGAAGGCTTCTTAGTCTCTGCTGTCTCTCCATCACCTAGTCCAGCATCTGCTGCATAATGATGATGCTAAGTAAATGTGGATATTCGGGTGCTAATTGTTCCAGAGTAGAAAATCCTGGGGAGCATCTCTGGTTCAGTCTAAGGAAGGTGTTTTAGCACTTCAAGGACTAAGTTCCCACCAGGGGTACCTGAGACAAGAGCAGGACACCCACATATTGGTGATGCTATACAAAGTTAGGAAATTCACATCTCCTTCCAGAAGACTGTAGTGTCTCAGTGGCATTTGCTTGCCTGTAGCTTCTTCCTGTGAGGCTAGTTCTTGCCCCTGGAGCTGGAAGGAGCTGATAAGAGCTCCAGGTGCAGTGTGTTGCCCTCTTTGATTGTGTTGAGCACAGTTTTGTTTGCTAGTGCTTAGACTCCCTAGCCATCCCCAAAGCCATCCATAACAAAAAGGAAAAAGAGGGAAATGAGCACAAATTCAGTGCCTGATAGTATCAGTTAGCTTTTGCTGTATAACAAACAATCCTATAACTTAGTGGTTTAAAACAAGAGCCAATTTATTTTGCTTATGGTTGTGTGGGTCCACTAGGTGATTAGATTATTATGCTCTGGCCAACTTCTTTGGTCTCTGCTGGGGGCTCTCATGTTTCTGAAATCCTCCACTCACATCTCTGGTGTTCGGCAGGCTGTCACGTGGGGTGCCTTGGTTCTCCTCCAGGTGGGTAACTATCCTCCAGCAGGCTAGCTCAGGTTTATTCTTGTGATGCTCTCAGCTTCCAAGTGCAACAAGAGGGCAAGCCCAATGCACAAGCACTGATTTTAAGCCTCTGCCTGTGGCATGGTTGTTGATAGCCTATTGGTCACAGCAACTCACATTGCCAAGTCCACAGTCAGTGTGGAAAAGATGACCTGAGGGTGTGGTTACAGGGAGGTAGATATTGGAACCAATCCACCACTCTGCTCTGTGCAGGTGGTTCTGTGCACGATCTGGTCCATTCCTTGAAAAATCTCATTCACTCCTTAAAATGAGGACTTTTATTGTTGCGTGCTTTTTATGGATAGGGACCCTGAGGTTCAAGGAAATTGAAGGAAGTGCATTCATGCGGTTGGTACTGTCTAAGTAAAAATTGCACCAGATGAGTTTAAACAGGCAAGAGAGATGTTATTCAAGACTATTGCAATAGGGGAGCAAGACTGAACTCAACTCTGCTGAAATAAAGCCCTGGAGAGTTTTTAAGAGCTGGAATTCGTAGGCCACCAGTGTTTGCTATTGGCCTTACCAAAGGAAAAGTAAGCTTTTTCAGATCTTCATGACAGAAGATGGTTTAAAAGTTGGAGCAAGACACAGTGAAGTTAAGCTTCTACCCTCCCTCAGAGACCGGGAGATAAGGATGCTATCTCCTTCAATGCTGCTGGCTTGCATGGTTCCTGGCTCCTTGAAAGATCTTCATGACAGAAGATGGTTTAAAAGTTGGAGCAAGGCACAGTGAAGTTAAGCTTCTAGCCTCCCTCAGAGACTGGGAGATAAGGATGCTATCTCCTTCAATGCTGCTGGCTTGCATGGTTCCTGGCTCCTTGAAAAAGACATTTCTTGGGATGTAAAACTGATAAGAGGCCAGAAGGTTCACAAACATTTCAAAGAGGCAAAGGAAGAATTTGACAAATTTTCCAAAGTAAATGCTCTGAGAAAAGGGAGGTGAGTGGCATATAGTTAGAAAGAAACCTGTCTAAAGTTCAGTCAAACCCAGGGTAACATTAAGGCCATCTTGGTCAGAACTGAGATTTGATCCCAGGACCAACCATTCTGGTTTCAACACTCATGTGCTCTTTTCCCATAACTCATGGTGACCACACACAACACAGGCTGCAGTTTGGAAAGGCAAGTCTGTCACCATTTAGAAACAGTTTGGGCAGCTTCCGAAGAATTTGTCTTCTTATTTGAATAAGAGAATGTATTTAACACATCAATGGATCCTGTAAAATTGCATATGCAGCATATAGAAAAACTAGATCTTAAAATAAGTGGTGGAATTCCAGATTCACAATGTCAGAGCCAGCAGGGCTCTTGAGTATAAGTTAATCTATTCCCCTGGATGCACAAGTGGGGACTGATGTCCTGCCCAAGGTCACAGAATGAGACCAGGTTGGATCCTGGGCTGCACCTGGGCCCCCGACTCCTAATTCTCAGTGCTGACTTCTTTCCACCCCATCCTCCAAGGCTTTGCACCAGCAGCAAGGTTCTCCTGTTTTCCTTTTCTCCCACCTTCTTTTCTTTTTAAAGTCTCACTGGCAGCTACTGCTCCAAGGCAGAAAATGTATTCATTTAAATGACTTCGTTTGGAAATAGAAGTTTGAATAATGATGTTACCATTTATAATTGCTCTGATTAACCACACCACGTTTTGCAGTTTAGAATTAAAAAAGCCTCATTCCTTTTGTGATGTGAATTTTAATTGCTTTCTCTCAGGAAGACCCCTCCAGGCAAACATACGTGCTCGCCAGCTTCTGGAACCTCAGGAACACCCCTCCAGGCATGCCTGTGTGCTCCCTAGGTTCTCTGGCTGAGCTTTGGGGTTGGACACAGGACAAGTGTTCTGGGAATACCTGGTTGTTTTGAGATTTGGGGACAGAAGCTACATTCTTCTATAGTCATTCACCTTTGGACCAAAGTTGAATATTCCCTTGGGGATCATGGCATTAGGGGTCCCACAAGGCCCTGACTGGAGACCTGGGATAAGAGGATTTAGAACTATGCTAAGGATGTTTGATGCACACTGTACTTGTCTTCCCTGAGATTACAAAGGGGGCAACATCATCCATAATTTATCTGCCAGTGAATGTGTCTTCTCAGGCAGATTTACTTTTACTTTTTTTTTTTTAAGCCTTAAGGATATTTCAGTTATTGTTTGACATGTCGCTCATATGAAATAAGAATTGGCACAGTGCAGTGGGAAAGACAAAGAGTTTAAGAAAATATAGGTGAATATTTATTTGCTCTCAGAGGGAGCAAGGGCTTTCTAAGTATAAAAGACAAGATACAAGCTATAAGGGGAAAGAATGATGGATTTAGTTACATAAAAATAGTAAACTTTTGTAAGTAAAAATACAATCACAAAAAGTTAAAAGCAGAACAACTTGGGGAAAATATTTGCAACATGTACAATTCACAATGGTCAACTATCCTTCATATATAAAGAACACTAATAAACAACAAAAAGATCAGTGTGTTGATAGAAAAATGAGAAAAGTGTACGAATAGATAATTCATGTAAGAAAAATTGCCACAGTCAATAAAAATCTGAAAAAAAGAATCATCTTCAGTTATAGTTACTAAAATGTAAATTAAAAAAAATAGAGAAATTATTTTTCTCCACTTACACTGACAACAATTTAAACATTGATACTGGTAGGAATGAGGTGATATTGTCATCAGAAGAGTATAAATTCCTGAAATCTTTCTGGAGAGCAATTTAGTACTGTATAAGGTTTTAGAACATTAAAATGTGCATACTCTGACCCAGTAATTCCATTTCTAGGAATTTATTATTTTAGGCTAATAATTAGAGATGCACATAAAATATAAAAGGATTTTGATCACAATATTATTTGGGGTGGACTTAAAATGTGCATACTCTGACCCAGTAATTCCATTTCTAGGAATTTATTATTTTAGGATAATAATTAGAGATGCACATAAAATATAAAAGGATTTTGATCACAATATTATTTGGGGTGGAAAAGCGAGAAAAACAAGTTTAAATACCTAGTGATAGAGAGTGGCTAAAATAATTACGTGGCTTTCATTTGATGGAATTATCTGCAGACATAAAAAATGAGAGTTTCAAGTAATATTGAATGCCATGTAAAAAGTCTCACACAGTCTAATTTAAAAATTAGTAAATTAACCTTCATATCTAATTTATTACTGATTTTATTTAAATTATGTATAAAATATATAAATGAATGGAAAAAATGAAACAAAATATTAGCAATTCTTGTCTCTGAGTGGTGGATTACGGATAATTCTTAATTTCTTCTTTAAAGGAACTTCCAAACTACTTTTTATATTTACTGTAATAAAACAGTATTTCTTTTAAATTCAAAGAGCCTAATAAATGGCATAAAAATAAAACATTAAAACAAAAACATGAGGATAAGAAATCAAGAAGTTTGGGGTAGATGATTCTGAGCTCAAATCTGAGCTTTTCATTTGCTGGCGGGTTGCCCTCACTGACTTTTTCATACCTTTTTTTTCTGTCTGTAAAGTGGGGGTAAATCTCTCAAGGTTGTTCTCTGAGCTAATTCAGAACATAAGGAAAGAATGTGGTACTGAATAGACTATTAGTAAATGCTAAACAGAGTCCTCCATTCTCCCCACTGGTATGTCTGGCATTTTGGATTTGGAATGTAGGGTCTTGATTGGTTTTTAAACTCTTTTCTATGATTTTTTGTGCTTGTTTTGGGTTTTTCATAATTATTTAGCCACAGCCACTTGTTCCATTTAGAGGGCTAAATCAAACTGGTTGTCTAGCCTTGACATTGCTGTGATGAATGGACAAATTCAGGGTGTATCATAAATGACCTATTCAAAAGTTGGCATATGGACTGTTTCATTTATTCCCTCTTTCTCTTGTCAGTTTGACAGTTTCTAAGATTGTAATTCCAAGGGGTGTAACTAAATGATTATTTGTATACCATGTCCATGGACATATGCACTCATAAACTTTTTGTTAGGAAAGTTCAGAAAGACATGTCAAGAGCCTTTAAGCATCTTTATGTCCTTTGATGTGGTAATTCTATGTTTAGGAAAGAGTGTTCTAAGATAATAAACAGATGCATGCCATAATTTATCTACAAGTCAGTCCAACTCTGTGTTCTTTCTAGCATTTGAGGGGATAAGGTGGAAACTTGGTCATGAAACCTATAGAGTTAGATCTCCTTTGGCAGGAGGCTCCATGCAGATGATGGCCATGTGCAGGGCTCCACATATCTGACACAGTTCTTTCAATCATTATGGTCTAGGAGAGGCCATGTGGTGTAATGCATAGAGCCTGATCCTTGGCATCTGCAGATATGGATTTGCATTTGGACAGTGATAGGGGACTGGCTTGTGACCTTGAGCAAGGTGCCTCCTCTCTCTATGCATCCATTTTCTCATCTGTAAAACAGGCAGTTAATGCTAGCTTTGCAGGGATTTTGAGTGTAGGGGAGGAGAGAATGCACGTGATAAGACCAAGTGCTTTATGATCATATCTAAGTCATTCCCTTTTTCCAGTGAATTGGACTGATAGTTTTGGATGCTTTAGTTTTTGGTGTTGATTTCCCCATGCTCCTTGGGAACAGACAGGCTACCACACTCCCCACCCATCTGTAATCTCTAGACGCAGTGTTGGCTGGAACCTTAGCTATATCCCCCTAGATATTGGAGGTGGGTATGGGCATGGCAGAAATTCTGTCTTGTTTCCTCATGCATCACAATGCCACCAGGGCTGTTTAAGACAAAAACTTTTACAAAAAACATTTTCACAAAATAAAAAAGCTTACA
>NW_007727960.1:232500-236796 GCF_000696425.1 Galeopterus variegatus
CAGGGCTGTTTAAGACAAAAACTTTTACAAAAAACATTTTCACAAAATAAAAAAGCTTACAAATTTTAGATGAAAATTTTCTGAATGAAAGGTTTTGTTACATACCTGCTACACAAAGTCTGGAAAATATGGGAGAGTAGAAAGACTAGGAAAACAAGAACTCATATATATTTTGACTACCCCAAGATAACTATTGGAGTATTTTCGTGTGTTTCCTTTTCAGGTTGTCTGTGAATTTTCATATAATTGAAATAATGCTGTATATATTGTCATGCATTCTGCTTCTTTTTTCCATTTAATTCTATAATATGCACTTTTCGCATGTTATTAAAAACTCTTTGTAAAAATGGCTTTGAATAGCTGCATGATATTTCATTCAGTGAATATTAGATAGACAATTATTCATTTCAATTATTTTCAAATCAATGGAAAATAATATTGTTTTCCATATCTGATATTTTCTGCCTCTTATCCTTTGTGTCTATATCAGGTATTCCACAAATTATTTCCTTGTTCAGAATGTCTATATATCAGACTCAGGGCTGCAGATTATACCTTCATTCAGTGTCTGTAAATGACTCATGGGTAAATCTTTAATGCATTTTAGTTGTTTTTTAAAGTGGTGTNGCTGCATGATATTTCATTCAGTGAATATTAGATAGACAATTATTCATTTCAATTATTTTCAGATCAATGGAAAATAATATTGTTTTCCATATCTGATATTTTCTGCCTCTTATCCTTTGTGTCTGTATCAGGTATTCCACAAATTATTTCCTTGTTCAGAATGTCTATATATCAGACTCAGGGCTGCAGATTATACCTTCATTCAATGTCTGTAAATGACTCATGGGTAAATCTTTAATGCATTTTAGTTGTTTTTTAAAGTGGTGTGTTGTCTTTAATTTCCACTGGAAATCAAGATGGTGCAGCAGGCCTCATGAGAAATCATGCTCAGAAAGTGAAGCAAATGGTCCAGACGTTCCTGATGTGGAGTGAACGCTGATGGCGAAGAGAAAATGACCACTGGGCATGGTGCTGGGAATAGCTTTTGTTTTAATTTTTGTCAAGCAATGGGACTAGTGCCAAAAAAATGAGGGGTGTGTTTCATTTTGCAGGTAATGCGAATAGAGTTGAAATTGAACAGGTTTTTCTCTTCTCTGTCTCTAGCCTTAGTGGGACTTGTACTAATTTTCTGGAGTTACTCACCCAAGCGCTTAGGATTGCTTTTAGCAGAAACAATCTCATTTCAGGAGCCCGTGAGGAGGAAAAGGAAGTGTGTTCTCATGACTGTGAGTCAGTGTAGAGTGAAAGAAGCTGCAGAGAAGCTCTCTGTGTGTCTGTGGATGTGGAGTTGTACGTGTGTGTGCTGGTGTACGATGCATTCACAGACAGACCTCAGCCTGCGAGGAGAGGGGAATGTGGGACATAAAGACCCGGTTGCGTGGAACTCCTTCTTGACTTGCTGAATTGAGGGAACGTGAAGATTTACTGTGGGTCTAAAAATTTGGGGGTGACATGGCTTTGTTGCAGTTGGTGGGAAAATATCTAGAGGTTTTGGTCGATGGGGAGTGCAAGTGTGGAGTGGTGACTGAAGAGGCTACCGGTTTCCTCATGATAGTGCAACTGAATTCAAATCAGTATCTGTTTAATTGCAAGACTCTTCACTGTGCCACACACCACATAGTACCTGTTCATCTGGGATATGGTCGGTCTGCTGCTGATTGGGGGGATGTGGGTAGGCGATGGTGATGTGCTGCTCCTAAATAAGGGCAAATATCACTCAAGGATGCTCTGGACTTTCAAAAACAGCAGACTAAGACTTACCCCATTTTTATTTTATACACCTTCAGCTCTCTCCCCAAACACTCTTGGAGAGACATGGAACTACAGTGGTGGGAGTCATTGTCTTGATTAGCATCTTGCTTTTGCACCTGTCAGATGAGGCGGCTCATTACCTGGAAATTATACTCAGTTTTATGAATAAGTGGAGTATTGGTAAATAATGCTAAACAGAATTTATTCATTTATACCTGGGGCAGGTGTGTGAATACACTTGGCTTTCTACTATTTTATGTTGTATGAAATTCAAACTAAAAACCTACCCTTTTGAGGCTTCAGCCATGCTATGTTTGGCAAGATAAAGATATTTGTCCTCGTTCATTTAATTAATTCAACATGTTTAAGTTTCTGCTATGTACCAGGTGCTGTTCCAAGTAAGTGAAACTGCCGTGGAAACAGGGAGATGAGGTTGCTGTATGAAGAGAGTTTACAGTTTGGAGAAGTGGGAGGCCATGCATGAGTGATGTTTAAGGGCAGATAATAAGTGCAGGGAAGAAAACAATGAGGTAATATGAGAGCGAGCGAGTGAGAGAGAGAGAGGGAGAGAGAGAGAGGAAGGAACAGAGGAAGAGGTGGGGTGGAGATTGCAACAGCCCCTCTGAGCAGGTGACATTTATGCCCACATGTTGAGTGCATCTGCCACATGGAAGACTTGGGGAGGAGCCAGTTTTTTTGTTTTTGAGATTTTGTTTCCTTCCCAAACTTGCTTCTTCTTCAGTGTTTCCTTTATCAAAATGGTACCGCCATCCACTCAGTTGCTGAAACAAAAAATCTAGGTGTTATCTCCAATTCCTCAATCTTCCTTTCTCCGCTTCTCCCTTCTGGCTCCACCCTGAAAGATCTTCCCAGCCTAAGGATATTCTTTCTCCATCTCTACTTCCAGCTATCCTCACCTCTCCCCTAGACCACTGTGATAGCCTCCTGATTAATCTTCCTGTCTCCACTCTTGTCTCCCCCCAGCACTTACATTGTGCTGATCAATACAGTAGCACCATCCACATGTGGGTATTTAAATGAAAATTAATTAAAATAATAAAATTAAACATTCGGTATCTCAGCCACACCAGCTATATTTCAATGCTCAGCAGCCACATGTGGTGGCAGGTGAGTGGCTACTGCATCTGACAGTGTAGATACAGGGCATTTCTATCACTGCAGGTGGCTCTTTTAGAGAACTCTGAGTTAGCATAATCTTTTCAAAATGCACATCAGGTCACGTCACTCCTTGCGTAAAACCTTAAATGTTTTCACAAACTCACTTGGAATTAAACTCAAACTCTTTAGTCTGACTTTTAGAGTCCCACATGATCTGGCCCCTTCTTGAGTGTCCAGCCTCATCTCACTCCTCTTCTCTCTTTGATCATGACTTTACAGCCAAACCCCAACTTCCTGTTTCCAGAACATGAAGAGATAGTTTGTTCCTTGGGGACTTTATAAGAATTAACACCGTGGGTTCCCTCTGCCTCGAATGACCTGTGTCTCCTCCCCCAACCAAACAAGTTCTTTGTGTTGATGTCTCCTAGTTGCCACTTAGATCTCAAAATAAATATCACCACCTCTAGGAGGCCTTCCTTGACTACTATCCAGTCACTACCATATAACCAAGTTAACCACATAACCGAGTATAACTGTCTATGCACTCTGGTTACTACTGATGTTTTACTTCTTCTCTTATTGCTGAATTGCTTATTGCATGTCTCAGCCTACTGGAATGTGAGCTTCCAAAAGTATAACACCAGTGCCTAGAACAGTGTCTGACTTTTAGTAGATGCTCAATTAATATTTGTTCTAAGAATGAATGAATCATTACAAGGAAGCAAGACTGCCGCTGGCCCATATGGTTTCTTTGTCTGAATTAGAAAAAGGCACACTTTGCTCTGGTTGACCTTGTGCAATGAACGTCATGTGCAACTGGGCTTAATAGCTCTGGGGGGCAGGGGATCTTTTTAAGCAGGTAGAATAGCGAGTGCAAAGCACCCAAGGCAGGAATATATTTGATGTGTTTGAGGAAAAAAAAAAAAAAGATTGATATGTTTGGAATATAGTTCGTAAGGGGGAGCACAGAATGAAAAAATGTTGGGAGAGGTGGAAAGGGGACAGATCACATGAGGCCCAGAAGGTGGTGGTAAGGAAATTTTATTTTATTCCAAGTACAGTAGGAAGCCATTGGAGGATATTAAACACGAGAGAGGCATCCGATTTACAATTGATTTATTTTTACAGTTTTATTTCCTTGCCTTTAAGGGTAAATCTGCTTTAAAATTTTTCTCAGGTATATGATTTGGGGAAACTTAGTTTTGAGACTGGTTTTCCAAGTGGTAGGGACTTGCTTGTCTGAGGACTGAAACAAATCCTCAGACACCGCTTTCAGACACAGAAATTAAGCTCCAAACACACTTTGACTCTTCTTTGATATTCTTTCTGACATGTGTTGCTGCTGATTTTGAAGGATAA
>NW_007727960.1:238077-238769 GCF_000696425.1 Galeopterus variegatus
TCTGTCTGTCTATCATCTGTCAGTCTATCATTTATCTATCAATAAATCTATCTATCCAGTATCATATATCTATTTATGAAGCAAAGGTGAATATAGGACTTGCTATATTCTAAAGTGCTTTAAATACAGACTCATTTAATCCTCATGGCAACTCTTGAGGTGGGTACTATTTGAGACACAGAGAGGTTATGTAACTTGTCCAAGGTCATACAACTGTTAGGTGGAACATGTTTGATGTGCTGGAGAAAAAAAAGAGAAGACTAGTAGAGTTGGAATATAGCTTGTAAGAGAGAACACGGAATGAAAAAATGTTGGGAGTGGTGGGCAGGGGGCAGATCAACACAAGCTGTCTGGCTCCAGGATCTGATTTAATTTCTATAGTACCGGAAACCGCTATACTATGAGAAAATGTGATAATTTAGTGCTGGCTGATCATTAGCAAATTGATGTCTTTCTTTGCTTCTTAGCATAAAAAATTCAGGTCTGAATTCTAATCCTTGATAAGTAGTTAACTATGACTGATGCTGTTCGTGCATTTGAATACAGATCTATATAATGTTTATTTTAATAAAGCATTTTAATTATGGTCCTGAGGCTTTGGGGATCACCTTGCACCTTGACTATTCAAAAAGGCACATCCTGACTTCCTGTTCAAGAACAAGCAGGAATTTAACTGCTGGGAAGAGAGGGTA
>NW_007727960.1:239865-242250 GCF_000696425.1 Galeopterus variegatus
GGCACATCCTGACTTCCTGTTCAAGAACAAGCAGGAATTTAACTGCTGGGAAGAGAGGGTAGGGACTGAGACCGGCTGGAAAGGCATTTGTTGAAGGCTGCAGAGCCCAGGGGCTAACAGTGCAAGCTCTGGAGCAAGGCTGCCTCCTCCTAACCTTTTCTGCTGCTTTTGAGCTGTGTAACCTCAGGCAAGTTCCTAAACTTATTTGAGCCTGTTTTCTCTCCCATAAAATGGGTGGAACAAGTTCTTAAACCCTTATCTGCAGCCCTTGGGGCCAAATGTATTTCTGAATTCAGATTTACTTAATTTTTTAGGAAGGTGATATATTACATATACCATATAATAAATAACACCCCCTTCCCCCTAGCAGGGGCTGGGGTAAAACCCCCAAATCAATCATGTTGATATTTTTGTAGCAAAAAGTATGGATATGAGACTAAGAAGGAGCTAGAAAAACTATTAATAAGTGTGCATCAGTTTAACTCAAGTCTCAGCACCAAATTAAGTTTGCACCAAACTTATGAAAAAAATCTTATGGTTTTCAAAGCTTTTGAGGATTCTCAATTCTTAGGTCAGGGTCTGTGGATTTGCACTTGCCTCCTAGGATGATTTTATGGCTTACATGAGATAAAGTGTTAACTTAGCACAATCCACAGTGCATAGTGAGGTGCTCAATCATATCTTCTGTTATTATTTGTAAGTGTATTTTGTAAAGTATCATTGTTGAACAGAGGTGAGTGTGGCTGAGAGTCCTGCCTGTGCTCTGAATACCTCCTAGCTGTGACTGCTGGATTCTGATCTAGAGCCCAGAGTACCTGGCTGCTCTCAGAACCCAGGTCCCCTTCTTTTGACTCATATCAGCATTTTGACTGGCTTTTGGTTGTTCCAGTAAAGAAAAAAGGAAATAAGAAGAACGCCTTCCCGTCCCACCCTTAGGAAGAATCATCCTTTCTGCCGAATCCTTTCTTTTTTTATGGCTGTAAAATGAGGGGAAAATTGAGAACAACAACAACCAAAAGAGCATTTTCCTTCAGGCAAGCATATGTGTGACACTCCATTAACGATAAGTGACATCTTCTTCCATCCAGGGGGGAATCCACACAGTATTCCTGTTAACCAGTCGTCGAGGGTGCCAGAAGCAGATGATGACTTGTCAGTTTCCATCCTATCAGTCATTTACAGGCAAACATTGTGTGTCTCTGGGTTCCACATGGACATAGTTCAATGTTCACATCAACACTCATTTCTCTGTAAGTGCTTGATGGGTCCCCTGCAATTTAGAGCAGAGCCCCGTCATTTACAGGCAAACATTGTGTGTCTCTGGGTTCCACATGGACATAGTTCAATGTTCACAACAACACTCATTTCTCTGTAAGTGCTTGATGGGTCCCCTGCAATTTAGAGCAGAGCCCCGGGTGGGTCCCACTGGGGCCGATCCGGAGGGCAGGGGCTCATGAGGCTTGTGGTGGACAGACAGAGGGTGGACTGATGAGTCGAATATACCTTGGCTCTGGTGCCAGGGCCTGAGACTCACTGGCTGCAAAACCTCAGCGAATGTCACAAGCTCTGTGAGCCTCAGCTTCCTTTCTTGTGAGCATAGATGATAGTAACTCCTTCCCTCAGCAGGTCATTGCAAGGAGTAAATGACTCGATACATATGAAAGTGCTTTATCAACTGGGAAGCTCCAGGAAATGCCAGTCTTGTTATGATGCATTTACCTTCAGTTGACTTGTGACTTGTCAGGTAGAGTTCATTTGCATAACTCTCAGCCTTTCCCCTTGTGTCCTGGCACTCTTCTGCACTTAACTCTCTCAGTGAGAGTCACTTGTCAGTTCATTCAGTGCTTTGCCAGTCTGTGTGTTCATCCACACATTCATATCCCCACCTATTCTTCTCTGTATCCATCCATTCATCCATCCATCTCTCCGTTGGATCCCTCTTGTGTGCCAGGTATTAGGCTATGTTCTGGGATTCAAAGGGGAATCAGATAAGGATGGACCTGGCCCTAAGAGAACTCCTAGGCTAGCGGGGAACCAACCAGTTCACGGAGGAGTGTAATCAGGTGCTGTTGGTGCTATAACTCAGGAGCGGGCCGCAGACAATGGGGATGCCAGGGGAGAGAGCTCAGTTCTGTTGGGGGTAGAAGTAGAGGTAGATGCAAGAGGTAGCAGAAGTCCTTAGAGAAGAGACAACACTGAGCAGAGCTTTGAAAGATGCAAGGGTATAACCTGCAGAAGGAACAGCATGTGACAGCCTCACACATTCAGGGAGCTGAAAGCAGGGGTTAGTACTGGCTGGAGCAGAGGATATTTAGAGGATTTTGTTTCGGCAGTTAGAAAGTACGAGAGGCAAAGGTGGTGGGAATCCATGGGCACAGACTGAGC
>NW_007727960.1:242863-249323 GCF_000696425.1 Galeopterus variegatus
AGGAGTGTGTCAGTCTTTGGTTCGAGTTTCTGGAAGTTCTTCCTGACATCTGGCAAGAGGGTGGGCTTGGAGGGGGCAAGGCTGAAGGCTCGGAGGCCAAGGATGAGGCTGCAGCAGTGGTTTGAATGACAGCCTAGGAGGGTAGGAAGCAGCGTGGGGATTTAAGGAATACAGATGCTGAAATGGTATTCAGGGGCTGGTCAGCAGGGTCAGTCACTGTATCAGATTCTTTGGGCTGCCGCAACAAATTACCATGAATTGGGTAGCTTAAAACAAGGTAACTTTGTTCTCTCTCCAGAGTCCAAAATCAAGGTTTTGGCAGGGCTGCACTCCCCTGAAGTCTCCAGGGGCCAGTTAGTTGTGGTCAGCAGGGTCAGTCACTGTATCAGATTCTTTGGGCTGCCGCAACAAATTACCATGAATTGGGTAGCTTAAAACAAGATAACTTTGTTCTCTCGCCAGAATCCAAAATCAAGGTTTTGGCAGGGCTGCACTCCCCTGAAGTCTCCAGGGGCCAGTTAGTTGTTCCTTGTCTCTTCCAGCTTCTGGTGGCTGCTGCATTCTTTATAGCTGTGTCACTGGGGACTCTGCCTTGGTCTTCACATGGCTTTCTTTTCCATGTGTCTGTCTTCTCCTCTTCTGTTTCTTATGAGGACACTTGTCCTTGGACTTAGGGCCCACCTGGGTAAATCTCATCTCAGGATCTTTAAATTAATTACATCTGCAAAGACCTGTTTTCCAAATAAGGTCAGATTCACAGGTTTAAGAAATTAGGAGGTGAACATACGTTTTGGGGCCACCGTTCAACCCACTAAGGCCACCAGATAGATGAAGTGGCTCCTGTTGTCAGGGTGCCTTTAAATAGCTGTAGAAGGAAAAGCTGGGCTCTTGCACAAATGTCACAGCAAACTTGTATAAACTCATCATCTGCTGAAGTGTCGTATCACCTCCCTGCAGTGCCTTTCCAGTGTCTGATGAGTAGATAATACCAGACCAACGCCTCCTTTAAAGAAGGTATTGTAAAGACACAACAAATGGAAGTTAAAGCAGGGAAACTCTTTAGAAAAAAAGAAATTCAAGTGACTGTTATTTGCAGAGAATCTAATTTTCTCTGACAGTTCTGCAGGTACACTGAAACAGTCTCTTAAAGAAAACGTATTTTCTGAAGGAAATTCTCCTTGAATTTTACAAACTTTTCTCTGCCTGATGATCACGTACAATGGAATGAACTACAGCCTCGCTCTATTTTTGTTTTTCTCCTTGTTTGTGCCCAGTCGCCGTTAATAATGTTGGCAGAATTCTGTGTCACCAGGAAAGCAGCACCATTTTTATGTGGTTCAGATGTGGCCGCTGCTGACACCCAGGCGAAGATGCTCCAAAACCCTGTCTTGTTCATTTGGCAAATGTTCTCAGAGCACCAACTGTAAGTTGGGTGGTGCTTTCTGCTGCAGATACAGGGATGAAATAGACACAGTCCCCACTTCTCACTTGCTGTCTAGTGGTAGACGTGCACACGGCCGTGACAGCTTGTGTGACACAGTATATTGGGGGCTATGATAATATAGCATGAAGGGAGCACAGAGCAGAGATGGATTTCCACAAAAGTAGAAATAGAAAGAACCAATAAGTGTATGAAATAGTACCAGTCCCATTAGACATCAGGCATGCTAATTAAGATAAGGTGCCATTTGCACTTGTCAAACTAGGCAAGATAAAATAAAAATGATGTAATACCCAGTGTTGGCAAGCATGTCAGAAAATAGTCTCACATGCTGCTGGTGGGAATGTAAATCGTACAAGCTTTTTGGGAGACAATGTGATGAAGTTCAAAAGACCTGAAAAGGCAAATCTATTTAGATGTCACTTCTCTCCGTGGCATTCCCAAACTTCTCAGTTTCCCCAAGTCCTCTTGGGTGTTTGCATCATGGCACTTGCCACATGGAATTCGAATGGCCTGTTTGGGAAGCTTTCTACCCCACTGGACTGAGACCAGCACTCTGTCTTCTCCAGTGCTTAGTACCATACTTTTCTGAACATCCCAGTCTCATAATAGCTTTACGATCAAGTGTTCTTTGAATGTTGTTTCTTTTGTAGAATTTTCCTAGATATTCTAGTATGTTTATTTTTATGAGTCAAATTTAGGATTGCTCTATCAGGACTTCTCCTTCACTGTCCCCAGAGAAAATTAAATTGGGATATTTTTGGGGATTTCTTAAATATATTAATTTAAAGAAAATCAACATCTTTACAGTATTGTTTTCCTAACTATGAACATCTTGTGTTCTGTATGTTGAAGTATTATGGGTATTAGTTACATTTGGTAATATTTTTATAAGTACTGAATCTTTCTAGGGTGTTTTAAACAGAGGTGTGCTGGAGCCAGCCTGTACCTACCTGCTCATAAGAGCTGATTACTAAATTTTCATAACTTCTATGAGGTGGTTGTTAAACAGGCATTCTTACAACTTAGGTTATATAAATCTACAACTATATAAATTGTATTTATGCCTTTTTAATTATTTTACTACACTTTATTACCTATGTTCTTGAAGTTATTTATGTCTATTATATGGTCGGACCACTGTATAATGGTATTCCATTGCATATTTCTTTTGAGTTCTGTCTTCAGTGATACCATGTTGGTCATGTGAAATAAGTCATTGTGGGGATATTTAAACCATGGAAGTCAGAAAATGCTATAAATCAGTGCTTTCTTTCCCAGAGCACCTGTTGTTAAACATTTATAAGCACAGCTCTGTCTATATATGTGTGTCTATTTATATCATTGTGTGTGTGATTGTGCATGTGTGTGCACACGTGTGTATTTATTTATACATGTATATATAGCAAATGGGATGCCTTCTTCCTCAGCTTTATATTTTCTTATTGGTTGGTGAGGTTATGTAAAAAAAAGCTATGAGTTCACTCTTTTACTTTTACGCTGGATATCTTATTGAATTTGAGTATAAGTTACAATAATTTTTCTGTTGATTACCTTGGCTTTTTTAGGTAGGTAATCACTTTCAAATACTGTGTTACTAATAATTTAAATCAAGTATGGATTTTTGTTTGATCAAATATATTTTGGCATCTGCTGATATATGATTTTAACTTGAAAGTAGATTTCTCTTTGTATTAAATGTATTAATTGATTTAATAAATCTGAAATAACCTTGTATTTCTGGAATGAAATTTATTCAGTTATTTTTTTCATATATGATAGGACTGGGTTTCTTCATTTTTTTGGATTTTTATATTTATACACATGATACAAGTTTATAGTTTTAGAATTTTTACAGTTTTTGTCGGATTTTGGTGTGATGTTTATTACAAATCTTTATAAGATGAATAGTGTGTTGCATTTTTCTCTACCCTGTTTAAATTTGTCAGTGGGTAAATGTTTAATGTCAGATAACTTAACAAAACATTTAAAAATTTTCTCTTGAAGTTTTTTGGGGGCTTATTATTATTTCTTAAAATCATCTTTTAAAAAGTAGTCAATGCACAAGAAAAATAATTCTCTGTAGGGAAAAAAGTTTGATCTATGTCTTTTAAATAAATGTGATTAGTTATATTAGTCAAGGCTTCTATTTCCTTATTTAAGTTCTCCCTTCTTAATCTGTTGGGACTTAGAGAGGTGTGATAAATTCCTGTACCACTATTGTGTTTTTGTCGATTTCTTGGTTTTTAACAGTGTGCTTTATATATTTCAATGCCGTGTTACTTGCTGCAAAAAAGGTCATGATAGTTAAGATTTCCTTGTGAATTATACCTTTTATCAATGTACAATGGCTTTCTTTGTACTATTTAATGCCTTGGCTTTGGATTCTTCTTTGAAACTTGTATTGGTACACCTGCATTTTTTTTTCCTGTTGACATTTGTGTAATAAACCTGCCCATTTTTTTTTTTTTCAAATCTGACCTTTTTGGAATCTAATTGCTTAACATTGTGTCCTATGGAAACTATTTAGATATACTTGATTTTTGACTCAGTCTGTGAATCAATGTCTTTTACTACGGAAGTTGAGGCTATTCATGCTAATGTCATAACCGCTATATTTTGTCTGACTTTTGTCATTTCCATTTAATGCTTTCTATTTCTTATGCTTTTTAAAAATTTGGCTTCCTCCCTACCTCCCGGCTAGTGCCATGGTTGGCAACCTATGGCCTGTTTTTGATTAGCACACAGGCTAAGGATGGTGTTTACATTTTTAAAAGGTTGCAAAACCAAACAAAGAAAAATATGCTCTATAACTGTGGGTAGCACAGAAACTCAAAATATTTACTATCTAGTTACCCTCATTGAGAACACATGGTGTAGGAAAACCACAGGGACAGCATAGTACTCCAGGGCTGATAACCAAGGTACCATCTCAAGGCCTGAAGTGGCACGTGGGGGGAGGGATTACTGGAAGTTGGAGGCAGCTGACTTAAGAGGGCCACCTGACAGGAGCTGTGCCCTTCTGTCGGGAGATGGGTGTGCCAAGGCCTACTGAAAGACATCCAGCTCACCCCAACTGGATTCATTCTTCACACTACACTGAAAGTCATCTTTCTAACTGAAAACAGTGGGTGCTTCTGAGAACAGCTCTGTCTATATATGTGTGTCTATTTATATCATTGTGTGTGTGATTGTGCATGTGTGTGCACACGTGTGTATTTATTTATACATGTATATATAGCAAATGGGATGCCTTCTTCCTCAGCTTTATATTTTCTTATTGGTTGGTGAGGTTATGTAAAAAAAAGCTATGAGTTCACTCTTTTACTTTTACGCTGGATATCTTATTGAATTTGAGTATAAGTTACAATAATTTTTCTGTTGATTACCTTGGCTTTTTTAGGTAGGTAATCACTTTCAAATACTGTGTTACTAATAATTTAAATCAAGTATGGATTTTTGTTTGATCAAATATATTTTGGCATCTGCTGATATATGATTTTAACTTGAAAGTAGATTTCTCTTTGTATTAAATGTATTAATTGATTTAATAAATCTGAAATAACCTTGTATTTCTGGAATGAAATTTATTCAGTTATTTTTTTCATATATGATAGGACTGGGTTTCTTCATTTTTTTGGATTTTTATATTTATACACATGATACAAGTTTATAGTTTTAGAATTTTTACAGTTTTTGTCGGATTTTGGTGTGATGTTTATTACAAATCTTTATAAGATGAATAGTGTGTTGCATTTTTCTCTACCCTGTTTAAATTTGTCAGTGGGTAAATGTTTAATGTCAGATAACTTAACAAAACATTTAAAAATTTTCTCTTGAAGTTTTTTGGGGGCTTATTATTATTTCTTAAAATCATCTTTTAAAAAGTAGTCAATGCACAAGAAAAATAATTCTCTGTTTATAACTGTATGTACATCAGTTTTTAAGAGAATTTTATATTTAGTTTCTTTGGGTTTTTACTACCAGACCTCTATAACTACCCATTTTTATTTTTACAAAACGACCCCATTTGGTTAGAGTATTTCTTTTGGTACTTGGCAGAGGGAGGGTGTGGATGGTGATGGTGGTGTTTCTGCATGTCCTTTCTGAGTGCTTTTGCACTTTTTAGTATCTTCCTACTTCTTCCATATAGGAACAAAGAGTGCTTTCAACCCTGTGATGTTTAATCATTAGCTTTTGCAGTCTTGTATTGTAGAGGAGAACTCTGAGATCAGTCATTTACTTTTATAAATGTTTACCCATATAAATATCTTGTTTTTTCTTCTGTGATGCTTGGAAAAATATTCAGGATATTTAGGACATTCAATATAGCTTATTTTTTGTTTATTCTAATCTATTTTTTTAGGGGTTCTCATTATCCATATAACATATCTCTCTTGTCCTTCATATTTCTAATTTTCTTTCTGGTCATTTTATTATTGGGAGCTTTTTGTCTGCACCTGTAGTAGCGGGCTTGCCTAATATTCAAAGTTTCAGTACTCTTTGAACTCTTTATGGGAATTATGCATTTATTATTATATTCAAAGATAGTACCTCACTTAATGATAGGAAAGTATCAACCCTATAAGCCAGGCATAAGATATAGAGGCTGAGAGTTACTTCTCCATCTCTATTCCCCTTTATGATAAAGCACATGTATTACTTTCCTATTGCTGCTGTAACAAATTACCACAAATTTAGTGGTTTCAAACAACAACCTAAACTTATTATCTTACAACTCTGGAGGTCTGAAGTCTAAAATCAAGGTGTTCCTTCTGGAGTCTTTAGGAGAGAATCTGTTTTCTCCCCCCTTTTGTCTTCTAGTGGCCACCTGCATTCCTGGGCTCCTGTCTCCAAGTAATTCTGACCTCTGCTTCTGTCAGCACATCTCCTTCTCTGCCTCTCCGGACCCCCTCTTTTATTTGTAAAGACCCTTGTGATTACATTGGATCCACCTTTTATTTTTTATTTTTTTTTCCTTTTTGTCTTTTTTCGTGCCCGGCAACGGATCGCAACCCT
>NW_007727960.1:250274-262664 GCF_000696425.1 Galeopterus variegatus
GCCCGTCCCGGCCCGGGCCCGCCAGCGGAATCGCACCCCTCGGTGTTGCACCCGCACCTCGCTCAGCCAGTGAGCGGCCGGTCTGTATGTGGGATCCGAACCCTCGGCGGGAGCGCCGCTGCGCTCCCAAGCGGCGCACTGTAGCAGTGCGCCACCGGGCCGGCCCTGGACCCACCTTTTAATCCAGGATAATCTCTTGATCTCAAGATCCTTAACTTAATTACATCTATAGAGTCCCTTTTGCCAGGTGAGGTAACGTGCTCACAGGTTCTGGGCTTATGATGTGGACTTTTTTAGGGGGCCCTATCCAGCTGACCACTGTACCCTCCTGGGTGCACACAGGACCCCTTCCTCTATGCTCCCCTATACAAGGCAGCTGAGTTGGTCTGTCTCTCTCCCCTGTCCCAAAGGCAGGCCCTTGCACACCTTTGCATGTGCCCGTGAAGTGTCTGTTGTGTGGATTAATGTTGTGTTAACCTTTACTTCCTCCGTTCCAGGACACCCATTCTATTCCTTTCCAGCCATGTGTAACTATAATCTTTCTTCTTAGGGACTTCATATTTATTTTCCTTATCCACCCAGCACCCAATCGTACATGACAGCTAAAATATCCAGTATTTCTGAGTAACGGTGCCATAATCTGGAGGTCTGCTTTGAATGAGGAATAAAATGAAGTTTTACGTGTTTAGACAACCAGCAACACTGTGACAATGTTCATTGCTGCCTTCTTTTCTTCTTTATTTCTGGAAAATTTCATTCCACATATCACTGCTTCCATATTCCACAGTTCTTACAGCTTTTAAATATGTTAAAATTCTTTTATCAACTACCGAATTCCAAACTTACTTTATTTTAATTACTTATCTTTAATTTTTTCTAGCTTTTTAAACCAGATCTCTCTTTATCTCTGTTTATCTCATTTTTTAAAAAATTACTTTTTCATAGTAGTTAGGTTTTCATGAATTTATGGAGAACCCACAGCAAACAGTTTGAAATTTAATGGCATTTCATACAATAAATTATTTTGGAAAAGTATATATTTTGCATACTTCATTCTAATTTACAGAATATCTTCCTCATTCCTTTATTGGTTATATTTTTCATTTTTAGTGATTTATAAATGGGGGCAGTTCTACCTGTCCTGGGATATTCTCTCTAAATAGGGAAATAAATTGTTTGGGGTGCTCTTTACTCTCTGCTCAGGTATCGTTTGTGACATCTTGTTGTATCACCATGGCAGCAGCTGCTTTTATCTCCTGCTGCTTGTTTAGCACCCCAGTTGTGTAAGGAGTGTGTGTGTGTACATGTAAGCATGTGTATTACTGTGATCCTAATATGGGGCCGGAGAAGCAGACACAGGTGCAGTCTGGTGACTACACATACCTGCAAAGGGGATACTTCTATTAACTTGACTAACTGAGATATTTTACTTATCTCTATTGTTATAGTTTCAATATGTCACTCCAAAATTCATGTTGAAACTTCATCTTCAATGCAGTGGGGGGGGCCTTTAAGAGCCTCCACCCTCATGAACGAGGTCAGTGCCCTTATAAGAGGGTTTGAGGGAGCCTGTTTGGTCCTTCTGCTCCCCTTCCACCCTGTGAGGATGCAGCAAGAAGGTGCTGTCTCGGAAGCAGAGAGCAAGCCCTCGCCACACACCGAATCTACTGGCACCTTGATCTTGGACTCCCCAGTCTCCTAAACTGTGAGAAATAAATTTCTATTATTTTAAATTATACAGCCTGACATATTTTATTATAGCAGCACAGGAAGGGACTAAGACATCTATTGAAATATACATTAAACTGACTTACGATCTAGTTGATGACTGGATATGAGGATGTTCCTAGTAGATAGTAAATGGCTTGGGTGGTCAAGGTGTAGACATGCTGTTGGCCTCCTAGAGACCAGGCACTCCTTGTTAGTGGATGGTGGGAGGGCCTCGGTGCCTGGAAAGTGGGCCGGCCATTGGAGGTGAGAACGGCACTGTCCTGGGAGTCGAGGTATAGGATGGGATAGGCTGATGAGGTCCCTGATAGGGAGTGGGTTCAGCCATGGAAGATGGAGAACTGTTCATTACCAGCTGGGCCAGTTTCATACCTCCTGTGCTTACTCCCTTTTGGACTCCCTTCTCAGGACTTAGGAAATGTTTCTGCAAATTCCAGCCAATGTCAGCCATTCACAGAGCTAAGGAAGGGCTTGTACAGGGGTCCCGGCTTTAAAGGAGAAAGCAGGTCTGTCTGGGGGTAGGTGTTCATGGTAGCCAGAAATGAGGGGGGTTTAACCAGAAGATAAAGTCAGCTGCCACCTTGGGTTTTGTTCTGTTTTGCTTTTGTTTTGTTTTGTTTTCCCAGTTGTTCCACTTGGGCTCAGTCCTTGGAGGATTTGGTTTTGTCGTATGGTAGAGGACCGTCCCTACAGCTCTCTGAGCCTCTGTTTGCTCAACTGTAAAATGTGGTAATAGCAATACCTATCTTCTAGGACTGTCCTGTGGATTAAATGAGATGATTTAAAGTACTTTCCTCGGTCCCTGGCACAGGAAGCTGTACTCAATCAAATCTCATTGTCTTTTCTTTTCTTCTCCTGGAATTAGAGATACTCTCCTTAGGTTAGGGTTGGAAATTAGTTATTTCTTTTGGTTATCACTGTTTCTTTAAATTATTACTTTTAAAAAAAAATTAGCAAGTACTTACGTAGCACTTTCTATGAGCCAGGTACTGTTCTAAGCACTTTACATATATCAACTCATCTAATTCTCATAAGAACACTATGAAGTAGGTATTATTTTATCCCCATTTTACAGATGAGAAAACTGTGGCACAGAGAGCTTAAGAAACTGACTCAAAGATACCCCACTAATAAGCTCAAAGCCAGGCAGTCTGGCTTCAGTTTACTTTTAAGCATTATATTAATCACTAGGTTAGAATGTTGGGTATAATTCAGTAATATTCTGTAAAATAATAATTGGGAAATAGTAAAACCTACAAGATGAAAAAAAAGTTCGGGGTGAAGCCAAACATCTAATTAAGACAGAAAATGGGAATAAGAAGAGCATTCAAGAGGTAGAGATATATCATATTATTGTCATTAATCAATGTATATTGATTTTCCAGGAACATACTGGGCTATAGTGAGGCTGTCCCCCCCCCTTCTCTCACTTTCTCTTTCTCTTTTTCTTCCTAGCTTGCCTAGACTCCCACAATACACATTTTGGGATGAAACCCAACCCCCAAAGTGTGGTGTGTTATTTGTATGTGAGACAGAGAGCCTGTCTATAGCTCTTTCTGCCAGACTCTTTTTGGAGGCTTGGTTGACTGATTACAGTAAATGAGGTGTACTTTAAGAGTGCATGATGTGGAGATAGCAAGTATTGGTCCCAAGGTACAAAATATTAATTGATAAAAAAGTAATTAATGAAAACCTAATTAAAGCAGACATTCTTAGCAGGGCATTCTTGGAATCCTGGGACAGTCTCAATTACCAAATTTCCTCCAAGCTTATAATGTGTAATTGGGAGGTATTAGGCACTAATGGATGAGATTGATACAAAAATTAATTAATGAAAAAGGAAATTAAATCTGAGTTTGTTAAAAAATTTCCAGAGGTGGGTACGTTACACTGGAACAGTAGGTACTAAAAGGTTTATTAATGAAAATCTTTCCAAGTGACAGGATCTCTCTTGTAGAACTGACAGCCCCTTTTCTATGCCCTGCCTTACCCTGTGTCATTTGTCTCCATTAACTAGCATCTGATTTTAGCTCAGACTATGAGAATCAAGGGAAAGTCTTAATGTGGAAGAATCAGAAGTTTTTCTGTATTCCCAACAGAGAAATTTCGTTCTGGCATCATTCTGCAACATCACTGACGCAGAAAATAGTAAAAGAGCACTGAGTTTCCCAGTTGTTCAAAAGAAAATGAGTATCAAATCAATGTAGAGTATGATATTAAAAACAAATTTATTTTTCCTACAGCTATATAAAAAATTAACTTCCTTTCATATGCAGGAGACCTGTTTCTATAAATGTTTATGAGCAAGTGACGTTTACGAGGGCCCTTAATTATGTCGGCTTGCCAGGTGCATCTGTGTACTGCAACTTGACCTTCTGCATGATTCATTGTTCTGTTTTATTGATCTGTAGTTAATCACTTCTGGGTTTCGATTTTTTCCCCGCGAAATGGGTTGGGGAGTTTAGGCATGTTCAGGGCAGCTCGTGATGCTGTTCTAGCTGTCTCTGAAATTTTGTTTGCATGGAAAGCCCCGGGGAGTTTATTAAAAATATGCAGATTCCATGGTAAAGTCTCCCAATGAAGCTGATCCTTAGTCCTGAGAGATGGCCCAGAAATCTGCATGCTCAACAGATGGTTTAGACACAGTTGACTCGGGCAATGGATGTTTGATGAATCAAATGCCTTTTGCCACTGAATGAAGGCGCACTAACTTGGGATCCAAAGATGTGCATGTCCCAGGCTCAGTTTATGTTCCAGACTCAGCTTATGTCCCCAGGCTCATTTTAGGAAGTCCTAGATTCAATTGGCCCACCTGTCCCCTAGGCCTTGTCTTCTTGCTCAAGGTATAGTCCTGCCTACTGCTGCCAACACCTTAGCTCCTTACAACACTGACTGTCTCGCCTCCCCTTGGGGAGAAGGTCAGGTGTTGGCACAGTCTCCATTGCACCACCACAGTGGGAACTGCAGAATCTTTGGTGCCCACGTCTGAGCAGACAGTGTTTGGCTAAGCCCCATGCCATGGCCTGTGATCTGACTCTTCCAATGGCTGCAGAGAGGAGCTTGGGCATCACAACCTGTACCTTCAAGAAAGTTAACATCATGTGGGACAGACTTTAACCAGTGACCCAGGAAACAAGGCAGCAGATAAATTCCTCTCTCTTCCTCTGCTGGAAGTAACTTTCCGGGGCAGAGGAGTTGCACACAGCAGTGTGACAAAGCAACTGTCTACATTTCCTTGTAGAGCTGTGGCTGGCTTTGGAATGCACCACTGTGTATTTGTTTTCCCTGCTTCCTGCCTTCACCTCCCTTTCCCCCAACTTTTGCTGCCTTGGCATGGCCCTCACAATAAAGTCTTCATGAGAAGACTTTGCTTCAGCCCTTGTTCCTGTGCAAGCACTGCTGTTTGCTGGCTGGGGATAGTCAGAAAATTTTACTGAGCCTTGGCTTCTTGGGGTCTGTGAATCACCTTTTTACCCTGGCCTGCAACTTTGCTAACTGACTGGTAACCTAGAGTAACCATGTTATTTAATGTCTCTGTACCTCATAGGGTTGTGGTAAGGATTAATGGTGTTAATACAGATGGGAGTGTAGAATCTCATCTGGTACACAGTAAACGCTCAATAAATGTTAATGATCATCATTTATATGATATATACTGATATGGCAATGGGTATTGTGAATCACTAAGAAGGAGATAGAGTATGCAGCATTTCTCAGACTCATGGTGTCCATGGAGAATGAGCTGGTCTATAAATCTTCTTCCCTCTCCTCCCTTACTCCTTCCTCTCTCTCTCTCTCCCTTCTTCTCACTCTCTACCCTCCTTTTCCTCCTCTTCTTCTGCCCCCCTTTTCCTTTATTCCCTCTCCCCTCCTCCATTTTCTACCCCTCGTCTCCTCTTCCATCCTCTTCTCCCAGTACTGTGATTCCAAGGAGATTTCCTTGGACAAAGGTGATTCAGAAAGAGGTGGGCAACCAGGATCATGTAAAGCCTGTATATATTACTCAGCTCAGGCCAGATTTGAGGGAGGTTTGACAGCCTTTCTAGAGTCTGTGCCATTTTCCTTCTGCCAGGAAATCTTTTTTGCTGACTTTCTTCCTCCCCTCCCTACACACCCTTCCTTTTTAAGAAGGAGATTGTAAATGGTAAAAGAAGTAAACACACGTTGACTTTGCATCTTCTGGGCAGCCGTATACTGCTGAAGACATGGATAGCATGCAGTGCTTGCCTTCCTGGAACTTGCAGGCTGGCAGAACCCTCCGACAGGCAAACTGTTGCAGGTATCACCAGGCCATCATTTAACTATAGGAGATATGGGAATCAACACCGCATGCCAAGTTGCTTGCTCCCCTCTCCAAATGGGAGGGAGATTCAGCCCAGGAGTGCTCACCACGTCTTCCATCAATTCCTTGTTCAAGTTCTGCTCACCAAGCAGTAGCCTCATGACAATTCTGCTTCCCCAAAATGCTCTCTAGGGAAGAAGGTGCTGACCAGATGATATGAAAATCTAGTCTGCTTGCAAGGTCTCTTTCTCCGGGGAAATCAACACCCTGGAATCTAGGCCATATATACATCAAGTTCTTGTGAGTCGGGTCCAGTGAGTTAGTCCTGCTGAGGCCAACCAACACTGACAGGATTGAGTCATGAGTGTGCAGTGCTGGGGGCCTAGCCTCAGCCCAGGTGACCATACCATGGTCCAGCCACCCCATGAGAGGTCTTGGAGCCCTTCCTGTCCCTGCGATATCTCTCAGGCCCATTTGATGTCTCTCAGGGTGGGATAGGGCAGTGATTTTCCACCTGGGGTGATTTTCTTCTCAGGGTATCATTTGGAAATTCTGGAGATATTTTTGATTGTCTCAACTGAGAGGGGTACTGATGGCATCTCTTAGAGAGAGGACAGTGATGCTGCTAAACATCCTACAAAACACAGGAAAGCTCCACATAACAGAATTAACTTGTTCAAAATGCAATAATGCCAAGATCAAGAAACTCTGGCCTAGACAGGCTCACTCATCTGGGCCCTGCCCTGGAGGGACTGGAATTTTCAAGGTGGAATTCTGCTGTCTTTGCATAAGTTGGAAATCTTAGCTTCTTCAAGGCTGGGCTGCCTTAGACTGATGACTCTTCTGAGTCCCTGGGCTGGAGGCTCTTCTAAAAGTGTGGTAGATTTTATTCTAGTGCTAACTGAAGGTATGAGTGAGAAGCCACTTTCCCCCAGGAGCAGAGGTCATTTGAGCTCTGATGAAGCAGGATGTGCATTAAGTTCCTTGGTCCATGCAGCCTCGTGATTCTGGCTCCATGGAAATTCAGTTGTGGGGATTGTCCCAAGTGGGATGGTCCCAGCCAGGCTTCTGCAGCAGTTTACTGTCAGTTAGAGTGGTGTAACATGTGGACTCAGATGTGGTGTGGAGCAGGCTCGTGGCAGCTGTTTGAATCCTTGGGAGAGGAGAGGGAGTAGGCTGGACACTGGGTGGCCAGATGACCCTGCCCTGCTGTGCCTTTGAGCCCTCTCTCTTGACCTTCCTACTCTTTAACCCTAATAGCATCTAGTGTTCCTTGCAGCTCATAGACTGGGGGCTAGAACCATGAATCTGGTTATCTTTCCTTAAAATGGAGATTTTTGGTGTTAACATTTTCTTGGCCAGGCCCTGTGTCTGGTTCTCTTACATATTTCATCTCATTTATATAGCAACTCTGGGTGATAGGTACAATTATCTGTGATCTGCTGCTGAGGAAATTGCGGTTCACACACTGTGTAAGTGGTTGAACTGAGATTTAGACTCAGGGCTGTGTGACTCAGTCAGTCATCAAGGCCTACTGATAACTCTGGAATCTATTTCTGTTTCCCTGTATCCACTGCCATTACCCTAGACCAAGCCACCATCGACTCTCACCTGGACCATGGTGACAGACGATGCACTCCTCTCCCTGAACTTACTCATGTTTCCTTACAACCATTACTGCTCCAAAGATATCGAAATCTTAGTTCTTCAAGGATTGGGACCTTATCTTAAATCCCCAGTGCTGAATCCCCAGTGCTTAACATCATGCTTGGCACATGGTAGGTGCTCGAAACTCTTGTGAATGAATAAATGGAGGGATGATTAGATTTACATTTTAGAAAAATTATCCTGATGGATGATTTGCCTATCAGCTATCCATCCATCTCTCCATCCATCAGCTCATTCATTCATCCATACATCCCTCCATTAATCATTTCATCCATCCATCCACTCACCCACCTATCTATCCATTCATACGTCTCACCACTTATCCATCCATCCATCCATCCATCCTCCATCTACTCATCCACACATCTATAATTTATCCCCACCCATCCATCCATCCGTTCATCCATCTTTCATCCCCTCATGCATCGATATTTTTATCCCTATTCATTCAACCAGCCATTTATAGAACAGGAAAAAGGCAAAACACATTTAGTGCTATTAGGTCAGATTCAAATAGGTATTATAAAAGTGCTCTTTGATGAAGAAAACATCATATTATTTTTTATTTTAAGAGTGAATCAAGATGAAAGCAGCCACTTTTTATGAGTTAACATATGTCTCAAAATTTGGATCTTCATCTAAAATATTAAAATATAACCTGTGCCTTTCCTAATTTTCTCTGTAGATGATCAGAGACACCATGAGTAATTCAAATACAAGCTAAATTCTAATCCTTGCCTGTTAGAAAGTCATTTGCACTTTGGGGTGCAAAACAGAGATTGCAGACATTAATATTTAAGAGCTTGGAGACTGTTTAAAGCTAAGGTATGGGCATGTAAAACAAGTACCTGATTACCGAGTAGATTTTTATAATGTCCAGTCGGGGGGCTGTGGAACCTCACCTATCAATCCTGTGTCCACCGGTGCAGTGTCAACCCCAGAACACCAGGGATCCCAGTTCTGCCTCCGAGGTTGGGATTTGGAGCTGTTGGCCCTCAAGAGGATGTCGGGGATTCCATGCTGCTTCCACCGACTTCCACCTGTGGTCATAGTTAACAAAGACTGCTAGGCGAGAAGGGACAAGATTACCAGTGCAGGAGCCTCATAAATATGAGAAGAGATGGCTAGGATGGAAATGAAAGTTGAGATGCTCAAAAATAAAGCGTGAAAGAGTCCTGGCCCCGTATAAGAACAGGATTGATCTCCGTACGCTGACAGAATGTACGATTTCCCTTCACTTTACTACAGTGCTTCTGTTTCTATAGAAACCACCAATTTTATAGACAGATCGGCTCGGTGAGAGGCGCGGGGAGTTCAGTTAGAAGCCAAGTGCCGTCAGGGCACCAGCGCTCCCAACCCCGAGGAGGGGGCTTTCTTCTTTGCTAGCTAACTAGCTCTCTCGGGGATGGTTAATGATTACCAGGCTTGGAAGCTGTCACTATTATTATAATAACACTTGCTTTGCTGCTTCCTTCCGCAGAGCCCTGAGGACACGCTAGTTCGAGGGCTCATGGAGCGTTTTCCTTTCCTTCGTTTGTTCATCATCAGGTACATACTGATATCTTAGAACCAGACACTGTGCTGAGCCCCGGAAGAGGCCATGGCATGGTAAGGGAGAAAGACAGGCAAATCAATAACTTCATTTCAGGGCTACAAGAGAGGTTTTTCTGGCCAGGGCTACCTCAGAGAGAAGTGCCTGGGGCTGGGTGGATCTCAGGGATGGTTTGGCAAAGATAAGCAATAGCACAGTGGGTCAGTTATCATCACCTCATCACAAGCTACTCCAAAACCTAGCAGTATAAACCAACGGCTGTTTTATACATTCTTGATTCTGTGGGTCATGAATTAGGGCAGGTGCAGTGGAAAGGTTCGTCTCTGCTCCACAGTGTTTGGGGCCTCAGCTGGGGTGGGTCAAAGGCAGTGGCTGGCACAGCTCAAATGGGCCCACATGACTGGAGCCATGGTTTTTCTCCACATGGCATTTGTGAGAGCTAAGATGTCCAAGAATGATGCCTCTGCTCACATAGCTAGCACCTGGGCTGCAATGACCAGAACAGCTGGGGGCTAGCTGACAGCCTGTCTGTGCACACAGCTTCTTCCTGTGGCTAGCCTGGGCTTTCTTACTTCATGGCTGACTCAGGATAGGTGAACTTCTTCCATGGCAGTGGGCGGTGTGGCTTTTATGACCTAGCCTCAGAAGTCCCAGAGCACCACTACCATTATGTTCTATTGAAAACAAAAACAGACAATTAAGACCAGAGCAGATGTAAGGGGAGAGGAGAAATAGATCCCACCTCTCAGCATGGGAATGGCATGCATGTCTGGGGAGGGAAGGAGCTGAGGCAGATATCTGGGAGATAAGCTTCCCCATGGAAGCCTCCTAAGTTTCTGTTTTCAGCAATAGAAGGGAATTGTAGTGGAGAGGAAGTCAACACTGTACTGGGTTGTTGGTGGGCAACAGATGTAACAGGTGGGAGGAGGACAACATGGGGGTCAGTCATGCACATGCTGAAGGGCTCTTCTAATCAAGCCATATTTGGGTTCAGGGAGTGTGTTTCCAGCAGTATGTCCATGTGGCAGAGGTCATAAAAATATCCATGGACAACTGGATATGTGGGTCTGTGCTCAGAATTCAGTCAGGCCTTGGTGAGGGAGATGTGGCAGCCATTGCTCTTGCTGGGGCTGCTTATACATGGCAGACTCCAGCCCAAACTGGCAGAAGCAAAAGGAAAGATATTGGGTCATTTAACTGAAAACTCCTGGGGTTGAGTTCTCCAAACATAACTGAATCCAGGGGCTCACATGAAGTGATCAGTCCCAGGTCTTTCTCTTTTATTCAGCTCTTCACTTTGCATTTTTGTGAGCTGGCTGAACTCCTGTGTGTGCTTCCCTTAAAGAGGCAAGATGGACAAGTCCCCATAACTCTAGGCTCAGTGGAAAAGAGAGACCTGCTCATCACTAACCATTCAAAGCCTGGGCCAGACTTGCATTGGCTTGTTTTGGGCCATGTGACCATCCTTGAAGCATTCACTCAGGCCAGGGGCACACATGAGGCTCTGATTGGCCAAGGCTGAGTCATGTGTCCACACCTGGGGCAGGCTGGAGGGGATGGGGAGTTTTCCAGACAATGATCCAGATGATCTTAGACACAAATGAAGCATGGATGTCGGGCAGCTCAGACCATACTGCCCTCTCTGGGTGGTAACTGAGGCCAAAGGAATAAATGAGATGGTCTGGGAAGAGGGTGCTGTTGAGTGAGAAGAGAAGGGGGCCCTAGGAGCATCTGAGGAAGTAGATACCAGAAATAAGGATGAGATGGAGTCCTTGGGGAGGTGGGAGGAAAACCAGCAGCATGTAGCTTTCTGCAAACCATGGGAAGGATTTATTTCAAGAAGGAAGGATGGTGAGCATTGGAAATGACTCTCAGAAGTGAAGTCAGATTCACTCATTCACTCATTCATTCATTCGGCAAATATATGTGGAGCACCTACTATGGGCCAGGTAATGTTTTAGTACTGGGGATGCAGAATTGAACAAAACAGACAAAATTCTCTGCCCTCAGGGATCTTCCAATCTAGATAAAGATGAAGAGTGGTTGTTAGATTCAGAGGCAAGGTGGATTCTCGTTGGTGACATTGGCTAGAAGAGTTTCAGGGAGCGCTGGAGTGGGGCTAGCCTCATGCGCTGGGTTGGATAGTGAGTGGAAGGTAAGATGGTGGAAACAGTGAGCGAGCACAACTCTTGCGAGAGTTTGTCTGGGGAGGAGAGGAGAGGAGCAGGGGCTGGACTAGAAGAGACATTGAGAGAAATGTTTTAGTTTATTTACTTATTTTAATATGAGAGTGAGGCTCTCCCATTCTGTGTTTGTGTTATTTTTCTGTGCCCTCAAAAATTTGATGTCGTGTCTGGTCTTGTTCCCCAGGTGTCTAGCTAGGCTAAGGCCTGGAATCCTCACAGCACCAATTATCTAGCTCTTAATCCTGTTCGTGATGTCAATTGTAAAGCTAGGCAACCACGCCAGTTGCCGGGCTCTTTTACCTGCCGGTAATCCTGCACCGACGGGGCTGATTATTGAGCTAGGGCTGGGTCTGGAGCTCCCAGACCCCTCAAGCCCGTTCACAGACTGGGTCACAAACCCTTCACATGCCAGGCTGGGTCCCCAGACTCCACACATGCCAGGCTGGGTCACCAGACCCCTTCATGCAGATCTATGAGCTATATTGGCCAAAAGGTCCTTGGAAGCTGTAGGTTTGGAAAAGCATGGCTGTGCTAGGTGGACACTCGAGGCAGATGCCTGCCTGCCTGCTTCACTAAAACTCTCTCTCTCCCTCTCTCCTCTCTCTCTCTCTTTCTCTCTCTGCTTCTCTACTCTCATTCTCTGTCTCTCTTCACCTCTATTTCTCTCTCCTTCTCTCTCTCTGTCTCCTCTCTCTGAAGAACACAAGAATAGCAACAAAACTAAAAATATACATTGGCACACATGCACACTAACTCTACACGCACATGCGCGCGCGCACACACACACACACACAATTTGCTTACGATGGATGTGCTAAACCACACCCAACCAGACCCAAGGTGACGGCCCTGACCAAACTATTCTATTTTCCCAACACCAGGGAAGACCTCTCTGCTTGTCTGTTTGCCTGAAGGAGATATAGGGGGTAGCCCTTGGAGGGTGAGAAAGAGAAATAACATTAGAATTTCTCCTG